>NW_027195389.1:0-80000 GCF_038502225.1 Cherax quadricarinatus
CACCCCAGATCATATCATTGTTCACTGAACACAGTACCCCCACAACCCCCCCTCCCACCACCCCAGATCATACCATTGTTCACTGAACACAGTAACCCCCCAACCCCTCCTCCCACCACCCCAGATCATACCATTGTTCACTGAACACAGTACCCCCACAACCCCCCCCCTCCCACCACCCCAGATCATACCATTGTTCACTGAACACAGTACCCCCACAACCCCCCCTCACCCCAGATCATACCATTGTTCACTGAACACAGTACACCCACAACCCCCCCCGTCACCCCAGATCATACCATTGTTCACTGAACACAGTACACCCACAACCCCCCCCGCCACCCCACATCATACCATTGTTCACTGAACACAGTACCCCCACAACCCCCACTCCCACCACCCCAGATCATACCATTGTTCACTGAACACAGTACCCCCACAACCCCCCGTCACCCCAGATCATACCATTGTTCACTGAACACAGTACACCCACAATCCCCCCGTCACCCCACATCATACCATTGTTCACTGAACACAGTACCCCGACAACCCCCCCTCCCACCACCCCAGATCATACCATTGTTCACTGAACACAGTACCCCCACCACCCCCCCCGTCACCCCCGATCATACCATTGTTCACTGAACACAGTCCCCCCACATCCCCCCACGTCACCCCAGATCATACCATTGTTCACTGAACACAGTACCCCCACAACCCCCCCCGCCACCCCACATCATACCATTGTTCACTGAACACAGTACCCCCACAACCCCCCCCTCCCACCACCCCAGATCATACCATTGTTCACTGAACACAGTACCCTCACAACCCTCCCTCCCTCCACCCCAGATCATATATTGTTCACTGAACACAGTGCCCCCACAACCCCTCCCCGCCGTCACCCCAGATCATATATTGTTCACTGAACACAGTACCCCCACAACCCCCCCACCCCGTCACCCCAGATCATACCATTGTTCACTGAACACAGTACCCCCACAACCCCCCCCCGCCACCCCACATCATACCATTGTTCACTGAACACAGTACCCCCACAACCCCTCCTCCCCCCACCCCAGATCATACCAATGTTCACTGAACACAGTACTCCCACAACCCCCCCCGTCACCCCACATCATACCATTGTTCACTGAACACAGTACCCCCACAACCCCTCCTCCCACCACCCCAGATCATACCATTGTTCACTGAACACAGTACCCCCACAACCCCCCTTCCCACCACCCCAGATCATACCATTGTTCACTGAACACAGTACCCCCACAACCCCTCCTCCCACCACCCCAGATCATACCATTGTTCACTGAACACAGTACCCCCACAACACCCCCGTCACCCCAGATCATACCATTGTTCACTGAACACAGTACCCCCACAACCCCCCGCCGCCGTCACCCCAGATCATACCATTGTTCACTGAACACATTACACCCACAACCCCCCCGTCACCCCAGATCATGCCATTGTTCACTGAACACAGTACCCCCACAACCCCCCTCCTCCGTCACCCCAGATCATACCATTGTTCACTGAACACAGTACCCCTACAACCCCCAAATCTGCACACAGAAATCACTCCCTACGAAAGTAAAAGACTGGGCAGGCGATGCAAAATGCCGCCAATAAAAAGTAGGGGCGCCATTGGTACACTTAAGAGAAAACACCATAAGTGTCCGGGGCCCAAAACTGTTCAACAGCCTCCCATCAAGCATTAGGGGAATTGCCAATAAACCCCTGGCTGCCTTCAAGAGAGAGCTGGACAGATACCTAAAGTCTGTGCCGGATCAGCCGGGCTGTGGCTCGTACGTCGGACTGCGTGCGGCCAGCAGTAACAGCCTAGTTGATCAGGCCCTGATCCATCGGGAGGTCTGGTCATGGACCGGGCCGCGGGGGCGTTGATCCCCGGAATAACCTCCAGGTAACCAGGCAACCCCCCCCCCCCGTCACCCCAGATCATACCATTGTTCACTGAACACAGAAACGAATAACCAACATGATTTAAATCTTAATCATAGTATCTCGTTGAAAAAAAAAAAAATCTTCTTTAGTATAAGAATCGTAGATGATGCCAACATGACAAATAATATTTAGAAAAAAGATCATAAGATTGAACTTAGTATTATGACTAACTAAAAATCATTTATATATTCGTCGCATCCCCATGCGACGAATGTAATTCATTCTCCCCCCCCCTTATACAGAGACCAGTCCACCCAACCATTACAACACTAAATTGCGCAACCCTCTCACAGTCATACCTCTATACGATGCTGGAAAATCTATAGCCCATCTACGTCCATACACTACCTCATTTATACACTTTGTTTTATAGAAATGTCCTGCTAAAGCCCTTGTTCGTTCCTCCCCCCCACCTCCCCCACCCCCCCACCTCCCTCACCTCCCCCACCTCCCCCACCTCCCTCACCTCCCCCACCTCCCCCACCTCCCTCATCGCCCACGATATATAGACATAATCTACCATTAAATACATGACGGCCCTCCTCCCACTCCCTCTATATCCAAACTCAGTGCCCTTAATACCACTAACCCACTCCCACCCACCATATCCAAGACTGCGAAACCATAGACGTGCCCTCTCGATATGCTCACAGAAATACACCGCATGATATGCTGTATCCTCCCCCCACACAAAACGCAATATTGAGACTGCAAAATTCCCATCTGATACAGTCGTACTTTAGTTGGCAAAATCCCATGTAAAAACCTATACATAGTTTCCCTCACCCTTGACTTCAACCGTAACTTACTGAAGTCTCCCCAGATTCGTGACCAATTATATAATGGAAAAACAGTCTCCCCTTCCAACACCTCTTGACACCTTACCAACCTCCCCAAAACACACGCCATTACATTTCCCAGATTTCTTACTTGTAATAAGTATCTCAACATACTCATACACTCCTCTAAGTTCCTACCCCCCCACCACCGCCTCACATCTTCCATCACATCCCTCACTCTGACACCACGTTCCCCACCCAGTCTCAGATAACAATGCTTCACGTACATGCTCTTCAGTCTGCTACCCAAAGGAATTAAACCTAAACCCCCCTTTGCCAGCGGTGTCATTACAACCGTTTGCCTCAGCCAATGACAACCATATCCCCATATAAAATTCAGAACTTTCCTTTGCACTTGCCGCTCATCTTTCGCCATCAATGGGTACACCACAGCCACGTGCCACAATTTAGGATAAATGAGTGTATTAACTACAATGACTCTCTGTTGTATAGTCAAACCACTCGTTCTTATTCCCCCTAACCTAAGCAATACCCTTTGCACTACTCTTTTAGAATTTGCCTCTCTAGCCCCCTGCGCTGCCCCTCTGTACAATACTCCACAAGTTTTTATCTGCTCTACTACCTGCCATCCATACTTTTTTCCCAGTTCCCCTCCCACCCATGACCCATCCTCCAGTAATTTCGACTTTTCACTATTAACACTCATACCTGTTGCTCAACTAAATATTTCAACAATTCTGCATACATTCTTTAACCCCTCCTCTCCCCCCGCTAAAACTGTCGTGCCATCAACATAACCAACTATACCCGTAGCACCCCTAAGTTTTACGCCCCTCTCACTTACTCCTACATTTATCAACCTATATAATGGGTCTTGCAGACATGCAAATAGGATCTGAGACATGGGGCATCCCCGCCTCAGCCCCCTACCCATACTAACCATCTTCCCCACCCTTCCATTTATTTGCACTCGTATTTCTGCACCTCTATATAAAGTTTCCGCCCACTGCACAATTTCCTCACCGAAACCCATCCTCCTCATAATCATCCATAATGTCTCTCTCTCTACACAATCATAAGCCGCCTTCCAATCCAAAGCAAGAACACCTCCTCTATATAACCCTTTATCCTCCCATGCCCACTAAACATTGTTCGCCCTGGCACACCCATCTGTCCTATATCTATAACCTTCCCAATTACTTTACGCAACCTATTACCTAAAACCTTGGCAAACAATTTATAATTCCCGCACATTAATGATAAACCTCTATAATCTAGGATGCTATTCTGTACTTCCCCCTTTTGAACCATAACTGCTACACCTGTCCTTTGTGTTAGACTCATGCTTCTCTTATCCTTCATCACATTCACCAATTGCACCAAGAATTCCTTCATGACATCCCAGTTGCTCAAATAAAATTCATTTGGGATTCCATCTATCCCAGGTGCTTTCCCGACACTCATCTCTTTTAAAGCCGTCCACACTTCCTCTTCATCTATAGGCCCTTCTATCATCGTTCAATCTGCTGACTCTAGTTTTCTCTGTATCCCCTTCTCTAAAATCTTCAGATCTCCTATCTTCCTGTTTCCCCCTCTCATATATATCTCAAACCACTTATCAGCATAACCACTCATACTTACCGTAGTTACTAACCTCTGTCCCATCGTATACCCTCCCACATCCGTTTGTACGTCCAACTTCATCATAGTCATTGTCCTCTGTCGTGTCTTTAATCGCCGCAATACACAGGTGGATGGCTTATCTCCCCATAAAACATCTTCCAATCCACCTCTCAATCTCTCACCATCAAATCTTGCATTCTGCATTTCCATCAATTGCGCTTTGATGCCCTCAATCTCTTGTACTGGATAAACCCCACTGAAACCTTCATAGCACTGTTTCAACTGTCCTTCCAAATATCTCTGTAAGTCATATTTCCATTGACTTACCTCCTTTCCTTTCCTCATATAAAAATTTTTGATTCCTGGTTTAGCATATTCCTCCCACCACCGTAGTATATCACCTTTTCTCCCCTTGGTCCACTCATTTGTCCACCACTCAACAAAACTATCACCATCCTCCAGCTCATCTAACAGTCTCACATTAAGTTTCCAATAACACATGTAATGCTTTGGTAAACCTCCCCATCCCACATCCACGACCACTCCTCTATGATCTGAAAACACAACGTTTATAGTTTCTGTATTAGCAACCTGTAACCCGGGAGAAGCATAAATACGATCTAGTCGTGCCGCATATCCTCTCCTCACATAAGTATGCTCCACATTCCACCCCCTCCCCCCTCACTACATCCGCTAAGCCTGCTCCCCCTTAAACATCCCGTAGGACCCCCAAAACACACCCTGCACCCCTCGGCTCCACATCTTTTCTACGTATCACACTATTCCAATCCCCTCCAAATAATGAATAAACGGGTAAACCCCGCATATGATAAATTAGTGTGTCCCATACAAAATCCTCTTTAACACGTCTATTACTGTCCGCCGGCATGTATACACTCACAAAACACACACGTACCCCACCCCATGTCCCATCCACCCTCGCTACTCTCCCATCTCCCCCTTCTTCCCAATGTAACAATTGGAAAGGACTGGTCTCAGCTATTAAAACAGCAGCACCTCCCTTAAGCTTCCCAGTATACCCAGCATAAACTTTTTATCCACCTACCAACAAATCCCTTCCATACCTAAAATTATGCTCTTGTAAAAATATTACTTGTATGCCAAGTCTCTTTAAAAAATCACTAAAGATCTTACGCTTTACATCAGCCTTTAGGCCATTAACATTTAATGTTAGACACTTAAAAATGCTATGGGGGGCTTACCAATCGACCGATATCCTTGCGTTTCCTTACGTTTTTGCAGAACATTCTTTTCATAATGTCCTTTCTTTTCCTCACCTTTCCTCTGCCCCTTCCCCCCCTGTTACTTTTTTTGGCACATCCACTGAGAGTTTCTTACCAGATCTATGCGCTGGTGTGAGGACATCATCACTATCAGAAGCCCCTGCCTCTCTCTTGCGTGATGCCTCAGCTATGTGCATTCCCTCATCTTCACATTCCACATTGTGGACTTCAACCACAACCTCACTAATCCTCTTTGACTGCATATCCCCATCACCCACATTGCCCACCTCTTGAATTCCACCCTCACCTATAAGGTTCCCATCCGACACAATACTTAGTGTCCCGTCCTCATTCTGATTATCCAAGAATTCTTGTATAACAGTGTCTATTGTAGCCGTAACTTGACTACCCAATTCCACTCATCTCACCTCATCCTCCATACACATATTCTCAATAACCTGAGAGACCTCCGGTAATGTTGCACATTCTTCCGGATTGTCCTCCACGATTTCACTCCATGTTCTATGATCTTGAAGATGCTTCCCTGTAGACTTGGGTCGTCACCTCTCTCTCCTTCCCCACTCCTTTCTTCTCTCCATGTTTCTCAGGTGTCGATCGACGAGGACACATTACTGCCATATGATCAAAGGCTCCACACAGTCTACAGCTTCGTCTTTGCCCAGCATATGTTACATATACCTGAGTTCTAAAGTCACTCAGTGTCACATATGATGGTATAGATTTGCGCAATGACATTTTGAGGGTAAAGGAGCCCTCACGCAGTCCAGCATACATACCATCAGACCACCTTCTAACTGATGCCTGATGTATAACACCATACTCATTGAATGTTGCTTTTATATCTTCTTCATCCGCTTCAAATAGGACATTCCGTAACTTTACCTAAGTATAATACTTGGATACGTCCCTCAGTCGTACTTCTAAACCAGGATTAACCTTCATACACACGTCTTGGTATTTTTCCACCATCTTGTATATGTCACAGCCGTCACGAATTTCACAAAGATCCTTGTAGCTCCTTTTAAGGCAATACCATACAGATCGTCGTTGTTGATGCAGTAGGTATCTCGTAGTATGGCAGGCAGCATAACAGAAGCATTGGTTTGATAAACCATTCTTTCAACACCTCAATACACCCAGTGTTGATTCTCCGCCTGATAGCCTGCGCCATTTTGTGAAACTCACTCAGTGCTACCAACAGGACCACCAATGTCTGTCCTCCACCAAGGTTGAGTGACGAATGCAGGAGCAAGGCGTAGCACGACCTCACGGCCCTAGAGCGATGAGGTCAGTGATTTTATGTTATGTGCTGGATATGGGTGTTGAATTTCAGGTTGCTGTCAAGGTGTAGACCCAGGATTTTTCTCTCTTTATGTTTAGCAATAAGGATGTTATTGAAGCATAATGTTTAATTGGACCTCACTTGCTCTACTCCCAAATATAATGTAAGGTTTTGTCTATATTCAGTGTAAATTCATTGACAGTCCTCTAGGTTGCTATTTTTGCGAGCTCTTCATTAATAATAGTATTGAGTGAGGCTAGATTAGTGTGAGAGATGACAAAAGTCGTGTCGTCAGAAAAGAGAATTGCCGTAAGTTGTTGATATATGCTTGGAAGGTCGTTCATGTTTAAATGGAAAAGGTGTACCACAGAGAAGAACGCTTCTGTGTGGTACACCAGTATACTAGTGTTAAAAACAAATAAACATAAACAGGGAGGCTCCATGACCTTCCCTTTCCCATTCTGCCGGCCTCTTAGCTTGCAGGCAAAACACTGCACAAATACTCTCCCAAAACGTAAACAGGCCTCTCCTCATACTAGGGCCTTACAGCAATATCAAGAGAGTAAATACAAAAACATTAAAGCAGTCTTTGGCATAAACTTACCCAAAATCAACCCCCCCCCCACTTACACAAACACCAAACCATGACGTCTTGTTGCAGCTGCCGCTCGTCTCATACTGACTCAAAAACACACCACTCTTGTTCTTGTCCTGGCTACTCTTCAAAACTAATATGTGTCTGGATTCAGGACAAATCCCGTAAACTGGTATTATATACGGACCGTTTTTATACATATATTTTCTACAATACCCTGCATAATACATTTGCAACATCTGCCACATTACTTCTTGTCCATCCTATCATACGCCTTCTCCAAATCCATGAATGCAACGAAAACCTTTTTCCCCGGCCCTATCTAAGTGATGTTCACTTATATGCTTCACTGTAAATACTTGTACTGCATACCTTCTACACTTCCTAAAACCTTGTTTATCTGCAATCCTACCCTCTTACTCTTAATTCTTTCAACAATAAATCTGCCATACACTTTTCCATGTACGTATATTCAACAGGTTTATTCCCCTATAATTTTTACTCTTGTTTGTCCCATTTCCCTTTATACAAAGGAACTATGCATGCTGTCTGTCACTCCCCTCTTCCATTTGTAAAATAAAAGCACCAACCATTCGAAAACTATATCACCACCTTTTAATATTTCTGTCTTCATCTCATCAATCCCAGCTGCTTTACCCCCTTTCATTATACCCACTGCCTAACATCTCTCTCACACTCACAAATGGCTCTTCCTCACTCCTACAAGACGACTTACCTCCCTGCCCAATGCACGAAATTGCAGATTCTCTATCTTCATCAACATTTAACAATTCCTCAAAATATTCTCTCCATCTTCCTGATACCTTCAACGCTCCCTCTAATAACTCTCCTATTTTTAACCATCAAATCCATTCGTTCCCTCGCCTTTCTGAACTTATTAATCTCACTCAAAAACTTTTCCTTATTCTCAGCAAATTTTGTTTATAGCATCTCATCCACTCCCACACCCCATATCTTATAACCACAAACTTCTGCTGAAGGTCAGTACACTGAGGTCAGTGGTCACCTTCGGTCCTACCTGCCTAAGCTCTTGGGAGTTAGCGTGGGCTGTTAACAAGCACCATGGCTTGTTGTAGTGTTTTAGAATCTCAGGTTCAAGTGTTGAGGAAGGAGATTCTACTTCTTCAGGAGGAAAATAGGAGGCTGAAGCTTCGCATAGATGAGCTCGGGAGTGAGTGTGAGAAGGATTTAGCTGGTAAGGAAGGAATGGGCACCAGCAGTGATAGTGGCAGCCGCTCTAAGTGGCAAGTGGTTCACAGTTCACGAAGAAGGAAGATGAGGAGAGTTAACAGAGAAGATGTGAAGGTAGGAAATCGATTCGCTGTTCTCCAAGATGAGTGTACTTCAGTGGTTAGTGAGGTTGGAGGTACCATTGATTCCCCTGCTAATCAAGGTAAGAATATTTTAATAGTAGGCGATTCTCAAGTAAGATATATGGACCGTGCATTTTGTAACAGAGACAGAAAGGTCAGACAGAGAGTGTGCCTTCCTGTAGCTGGTGTTGGTGACATAGTCAGCAGGTTGGATAATATTATGGCAGGTAATGGGATCAAGCCCATTATCTGTCTTAGTGCTGGGGGTAATGACATTGGGAAGGGCAGGAGAGAGGAGCTGCTGGATAAGTACAGGTCAGCCATAGAAGTAGTTAGGTCTAAGGGAGGGATCCCAGTTATATGTAGCATCTTGCCTAGAAAGGGAGTGGGCAATGAATGGATGTCTAGGGCAATTGGTATAAATTGCTGGCTAGACAGGTACTGCAATGAACTTGCAATCCCATTCATTGGTAACTGGGACCTATTCTTTGACGAATGTGATATGTATTCCAGGGATGGGGTTCATCTCTCTGGGAATGGAGTGGTTGCATTAGCCAATTCAATTGAGAGGGTAATTGATGACTTGTCTAGGAATTTAATCTGATAGATTATAGAGGTATGGGTGTTTGTGGGAAACAATCAGGCTGCAGCATTAGGGTTAAAAACAGCATTTATTACCGGGATACCTCAGGGATATGTTTAAAAGTCATTATTCAAAATAAAGTTGCTAGTAATGGCAAATCAATTGATCAACAAGCAAAGAGGGATAGCAGAGGGCAACGAGTGACTAGCTCCCTTAAAGTTTACTATATAAATAATAGGAGTCTAAGAAATAAGATAGATGAGCTAAGATTACTTGCAAGTGTAGGTAATATAGACATTATTGGTATAACAGAGACCTGGTTCAACCTGAAAGATAGAGAAATGCCTTCTGAATGCAACATACAGGGTTATAAACTATTCCACACTGACAGGGTCAACAGGAAGGGTGGTGGGGTGGCGATGTACGTCAGAGAAAATTTAAATTGTTGTCTTAGACATGATATAAGATTAGAAACATCGAACACAGAATCTGTTTGGCTACAGTTTCTCGAGGGACATGACAAATTAACTTTGGGTGTGATTTATAGGCCCCTAAACCTTGATAGGGAGGGCAGTAAGCTGTTATGGGACGAAATTCATAAGGCATCTAGATATGAAAATGTTGTTATAATGGGAGATTTTAACTTCAGACAAATTGATTGGAACAATATGACAGGAAATCTTGAGTCTAGTGACTTTCTTGATACGGTTCAGGATTGCTTTTTAGAACAGGTTGTGACAGAACCAACTAGAGGAAACAATCTGCTTGACTTGGTTCTTGCCAACAAAGATTCACTAATTAATAATCTTGAGGTTAATGATGAACTTGGGGAAAGTGATCACAAATCACTTAGTTTTAATATATCATAGAATTACCCAGATAACTGCAATCAAATCTCTGTCCCAAATTTTCGCTTGGTCGACTTCATGGGACTGAAAAATTACCTGGGTGGACAAAATTGGGATATCCTGACTGTGGGTCAGGTAGGTGATCTTAGTTGCCAATAAGACGTTTTTCAGAGCATAGTTCTAGCTGCCCAGACAACTTTTGTTTCGAGTAGGCATATATAGGCATATCAAAAGAGGGGATGGGCAGTTAAGAAATCAGTATATTCAATTAAAGAGAGAAATAAAGAAATGAATAAAAAAAAAAAGGGATTATGAGGCTAAGGTCGCAAGGGATTCAAAGATTAACCCTAAAGGATTTTTTCAGGTATACAGAAGTAAGATTAGGGACAAGAATGGCCCACTTAAGAGTAACTCTGGTCAGATCACTGACAGTGATAAGGATATGTGTGAAATTCTAAATACCTACTTCCTCTCAGTTTTCACCCAGGAAAATACTAGCGATATTCCTGAATTAATGGATTATGTAGAACAGGATGATAATAAACTATGTATGATTGTGGTAACTAGTGACATGGTCCTCAGACAAATAGAGAAACTAAAACCTAACAAATCCCCAGACCCTGATGAACTGTTTACAAGGGTGTTAAAGGAATGTAAAGAGGAACTTAGCATACCTTTGGCTAAACTTTTTAACATATCACTACAAACTGGCATAGTGCCTGATAAGTGGAAAATGGCAAATGTAATACCTATTTACAAGGCAGGTGACAGGTCCTTGACTTCGAACTATAGACCAATAAGCCTTACCTCCATAGTGGGAAAATTTATGGAATCAATAATTGCCGAAGCAATTCGTAGCCATCTTGACAGGCACAGATTGATTAATGAATCTCAACACGGTTTTACAAAGGGGAATTCCTGTCTTATGAATTTACTAACTTTTTTCACTAAGGTGTTTGAGGAGGTAGATCATGGTAATGAATATGATATTGTGTATATGGACTTCAGTAAGGCTTTCGATAGAGTTCCACACCAGAGGCTATTGAGGAAACGTAAGGCACAGGGAATAGGAGGAGAAATTTTTTCCTGGGTAGAGGCATGGCTAACAACGTGTTAACGTGTACTTGGCTCTGTGAAGACCTGTTTGCGCGCTCTCTAGATTTGAAGTAAGATGCCCTCCATCGAGCAACTTTACCAACAGCTTAAGGAAAAATTGAGGATGGCGAATATGGAAATTCGGCGACTGACCGAGGAAAACAAAAAGATTCGGAGTAGTCCTCCTGTTTTGAGTCCTCAGGTCAAGAAGGGAAACTGGTCAGTGGCTGGACAGCAGGGAAAGAAGTTGACGATCAAGAAGACGAATGGAAAGGTAGAAACGATGAAGAAGAAAGAGACTGCCGTGGAAACTGTTGTGGAAACATCCAATACATTCTCAGTGCTACCCGACGAATGTGAGTCGACTACTGGGAACGTCACGACGAAAGACATTAAGGAAGGTACGAATATTGTTGTTGTTGGGGATAGCCAAGTTAGGTATATGGAGAGGGCGTTCTGCTTGAAGGACAGGAGTAGGAGACAGAGAGTTTGCTTTCCTGGGGCTGGGATGGAGGATATTGTTAGCCGTCTGGATGACATCATGAGAGGTAATGGGAGCAATCCTATTATCTGTCTCAGTGCTGGAGGCAACGATGTTGGCAGACGTAGGAGTGAGGACCTGATTAGCAGGTATAGGTCAGCAATAGAAATAATTAGAAGTAAGGGTGGGAACCCTCTCATATGTGGTATTTTGCCAAGGAGGGGAGTTGGAAATGAATGGTTGTCCAGGGCAATTGGTGTCAATTGCTGGCTGGACAAATACTGTAAGGAAAATGCGGTAACATTCATTGACAACTGGGACCTCTTCTATGGCAGAAATGACATGTATGCTAGGGATGGGGTTCACTTATCTAGGTGTGGGGTGGGAGCACTGGCAACTGCAGTGGAGGGAGCAGTTAGGACTTTAAACTAGGAATAGTTAGTGGTATGGGTTTTGGCAGGAAAACAGTGAAGTGCCAGTGTAGTAATATTACGAGTTCTAGGGAAACTAATTATAATAAGAACGAGATAGATATTGAAAAACCAGGGACCTTGGGTGATAAGGACAGTAATAGGTTTAGTAGAAAAATAGAAATGAGCAGGAAGGGTAAAGAGAAAGGAGAGTCTTTCAGTGTTTATTATGCTAATTGCCGTAGTGCTAGGAATAAGATGGACGAGTTGAGATTAGTTGCTAGTGTAGGTAACATTGATGTATTTGCCTTAACTGAGACGTGGTTAAATTCAAAAAGTCGGGACATGCCTGCGGAATGTCATATTCAGGGTTTTAAATTGTTCCAAGAAGATAGAAGTATTGGGAGGGGGGGGGTGGGGTGGCATTGTATGTCCGAGATCGCTTGAACTGTTCCATAAAAACGGGTATTAAGTCTGAAGTAACACATACAGAGTCTGTTTGGATAGAATTTTCAGAGGGGCATGAAAAACTGATTTTAGGAGTGATATACCGTCCCCCAAACTTAGATAGGGACCAAGGGAAACTACTATGGAAGGAAATTGTTAAGGCCACAATGCACGATAATGTAGTAATTCTAGGAGACTAACTTCAGTCATGTTGATTGGAATTTCTTGACTGGGAATTTAGAATCAAACGACTTCTTAGAAGTATTTCAGGATTGTTTTTTGAAGCAGTTTGTGACAGAACCTACAAGGGGAAATAACCTGCTTGACTTAGTTATGGCAAACAATGAATCCCTTGTTAATAATTTAGAAATTTCAGAGGAACTGGGTGCTAGCGACCACAAATCAATTACATTTAGCATTGAATGGAAGTACGATAGTAGTGATAACTCAGTAACAGTCCTAGATTTTCGCTTAGCAGATTACGATGGGCTTAGAGAACACTTATCATCTGTTGACTGGGGTAACGAAGAGAGCTATCAATATGACAGTTTTCTGAACACTATACATGCTGCTCAAAGAGCGTTTATCCCATATAAAGAAATTAGATCAAATAGAAATGACCCAAAATGGATGAAAAATAGGCTCAAATATCTACTAGGGCATAAGAAAGGAATTTATAGGCGTATCAAAAGAGGTGAGGGTCATCTTATGAATCAGTATATTGACATTAAGAGGGACATTAAAAAGGGATAAGAAAAGTTAAAAGGGACTATGAAATTAAAGTTGCTAGGGATTCTAAAGCTAACCCAAAAAGTTTTTTCCAGGTCTATAGAACAAAAGTTAGAGATAAGATAGGTCCCCTTAAAAATAACTATGGGCACCTTACTGACAAAGAGAATGAAATGTGCTTGATTTTAAATAATTATTTGCTCTCAGTTTTTTTCACAGGAAGACACTAACAATATTCCAGTAATTAATTTTTACAGTGGGCTAGAAGAAGATAAATTATGTAACATCACAGTCACTAGTGAGATGGTTGTGAAGCAGATAGACTGAAGCAAAATAAGTTGCCGGGTCCTGATGAGGTTCTTTCAAGGGTTCTTAAGGAATGCAAAATGGAACTCTGTGAACCATTAACTAATATTTTTAATTTATCTCTTCAAACAGGTGTAGTGTCTGATATGTGGAAGATGGCTAATGTAACTCCTATTTTTAAAACAGGGGACAAGTCGTTACCGTCAAATTACCGCCCAATAAGCCTGACCTCACTTGTAGGCAAATTACTAGAGTCAATTATAGCTGAGATTATAAGAAGCCATCTCGATAAGCATAGCTTGATTAATGATACTCAGCATGGATTCACAAGAGGCCGGTCTTGTCTAACTAATTTATTAACTTTCTTCAGTAAAGCTTTTGAGGCTGTTGACCACAATAAAGAATTTGATATTATTTACTTAGATTTTAGTAAGGCTTTTGATAGAGTTCCGCACCATAGACTGTTAAAGAAAGTGGCAGCTCATGGCATTGGGGGAAAAGTGCTCTCGTGGATCGAGTCATGGCTCACTGACAGGAAGCAGAGAGTGTCCATAAATGGGGTTAAATCCGAGTGGGGATCTGTAACAAGTGGCGTTCCACAGGGATCAGTCTTGGGCCCGTTGTTGTTTATAATATATATCAATGATCTTGATGAGGGAATTACTAGTGATATGAGCAAATTCGCCGATGACACAAAGATAGGTAGGATAATTGATTCAAACGTAGATGTTATGGAACTTCAGGAGGATTTAAACAAACTCTATTCTTGGTCAGAAAAGTGGCAGATGCAGTTCAATGTAGATAAATGCAAGGTTCTGAAGCTTGGGAGTGCCCATAACCCTAATACTTATAAGTTAAATGATGTAGAACTTAGCCATACAGATTGCGAAAAGGACTTGGGGGTTATGGTGAGCAGCAACCTTAAACCAGGTAAGACACATATGCAACAGTTAGGTATCTTTATTTCGAAACGTTTCGCCTACACAGTAGGCTTCTTCAGTCGAGTACAGAAAGGTTGATAGAAGCAGAAGATACTTGAAGACGATGTAATCAGTCCATCACCCTTAAAGTTTTGAGGTGGTCAGTCCCTCAGTCTGGAGAAGAGCATTGTTCCGTTGTCTGAAACAATATGAAGTTGAAGTGACAGAATGGGGCCTTTATATAGTGCCAGGAGGTGAGACGTAGGTTGCTTTGGGAGGGCAGGTCCTTCTCAAACCCAGCCGTTCTCACTAGTGAGAACGGAGGAGGAACACTGCAGCAGGCCTGTTGGCCCATACTAGGCAGGTCCTTTACAATTCATCCCACTAACAAAACATTTGCCCAACCCAATTTTCAATGCCACCCAAGAAACAAGCTCCGATGTGCAAGTCCCACTCAAATCCAACCCCTCCCACTCATGTACTTATCCAACCTAAATTTGAAAATACCCAAAGTCCTAGCCTCAATAACCCAACTAGGTAGACTGTTCCACTCATCAACTATCCTATTTCCAAACCAATACTTTCCTATGTCCTTTCTAAATCTAAACTTATCTAATTTAAATCCATTACTGCGGGTTCTCTCTTGGAGAGATATCCTCAAGACCTTGTTAATATCCCCTTTATTAATACCTATCTTCCACTTAAGAACATAAGAACATAAGAATGTAGGAACACTGCAGAAGGCCTACTGGCCCATACGAGGCAGGTCCTTATCAAAACGACATCTACCTAAAGCTACTCAAGAAACAACTCCCGCACCCCCCAACACCAATCAAACCCAGCCCCTCCCGCTCATATATTTGTCCAGTCTCTTCTTAAAGCTACCCAAGGTCCTAGCCTCTATCACCCCACTGGGAAGACTGTTCCACGCATCTACAACTCTGTTAGAAAACCAGTACTTACCTATGTCCTTTCTAAATCTAAATTTATCCAACTTAAATCCATTATTCCTTGTTCTTACCTGGTTCGACACCCTCAGTACTTTATTAATGTCTCTCTTGTTTATGCCCATCATCCACTTATACACTTCAATAATATCTCCCTCATTCTACGCCTCTCCAGAGAGTGGAGATTTAAGGCTTTAAGTCTATCTTCATACGGGAGGTTCCTTACACAGTAAATCATTTTAGTCATTCTTCTCTGTATGTTCTCTAATGAGTCTATGTCCATCCTGTAGTAAGGGGACCAAAACTGAGCAGCATAATCTAAATGAGGCCTCACTAGTGATGTATAGAACTGTAAAATAACTTTTGGACTTCTGTTACTTATACTTCTTGAGATAAATCCAAGTAATCTGTTGGCCTTGTTGCGCACACTGAGGCACTGCTGTCTTGGCTTTAGATTTCTGCTTACCATGACTCCCAAGTCTTTTTCACATTCTGTATGACCAAGCTCTACTTCACCTAGGTTATAGCTTCGAGGGTTATTTTCATTACCAAGGGCAAGTACCTTACACTTATCCACATTAAACTTCATCTGCCATTTCTCAGACCAAGACATTAATTTGTTCAAATAGTCCTGGAGTTCATTGATATCCTCCTCAGAGTGAATTATACGGCCTATCTTTGTATCATCAGCAAACTTACTCATGTCACTAGTAATCCCTTCATCAAGGTCATTAATGTAAATTATGAACAAGAGAGGGCCTAAAACTGATCCTTGTGGAACGCCACTAGTGACTAATCCCCATTCAGATTTCACTCCATTAATGGTAACTCTCTGCTTTCTATTGGTAAGCCATGCCTCAATCCATGCTAGAACTTTACCTCCTATACCGTGAGCTGCCACTTTTCTTAAGAGTCTCTTGTGAGGTACTCTGTCGAAGGCTTTACTAAAATCCAAATAAACAATATCATATTCCTTATCACTGTCAACTGCCTCAAATGTTCTATTGAAGAACGTCAGTAAGTTTGTCAGGCAGGAACGACCTCTCGTGAATCCATGCTGAGATTCATTTATCAAGTTATGCTCTTCAAGGTGACTTCTGATAATGTCAGCTATAATTGATTCTAATAACTTGCCCACTATAGATGTCAGGCTTATTGGACGGTAATTTGAAGGAGTGGACTTATCCCCTGATTTGAATATAGGAACCACATTAGCCATCTTCCACATCTCTGGCACAACACTGGTAAGGATGGACGCATTGAATACACTCGTTAATGGTCTCCCCTCATTCTTCGTCTAACAAGTGAATGTAACTTAAGAGTCTTCAATCTTTCTTCATAAGGAAGATTTCTAATGCTATGTATTAATTTAGTCATCCTACGCTGAATGTTTTCTAACGATTTTATGTCCATTCTGTAATATGGAGACCAGAATTGAGCTGCATAATCTAGGTGAGGCCTTACTAATGATGTATAAAGCTGCAGTATGACCTCTGGACTTCTGTTGCTTACACTTCTTGATATAAATCCCAGTAATCTATTTGCCTTATTACGTACGATTAGGCATTGCTGTCTTGGTTTAAGGTTGCTGCTTACCATAACCCCCAAGTCCTTTTCGCAATCTGTATGGCTAAGTTCTACATTATTTAACTTATAAGTGCTAGGGTTATGGACACTCCCGAGCTTCAGAACCTTGCATTTATCTACATTGAACTGCATCTGCCACTTTTCTGACCAAGAGTAGAGTTTGTCTAAATCCTCCTGAAGTTCCCTAACATCTACGTTTGAATCAATTATCCTACCTATCTTCGTGTCATCGGCGAATTTGTTCATATCACTAGTAATTCCTTCATCAAGATCATTGATATATATTATAAACAACAACGGGCCCAAGACTGATCCCTGTGGAACGCCACTTGTTACTGATCCCCACTCGGATTTAACCCCATTTATGGACACTCTCTGCTTCCTGTCTGTGAGCCATGACTCGATGCACGAGAGCACCCTTCCCCCAATGCCGTGAGCTGCTACTTTCTTTAACAGTCTTTGGTGTGGAACTCTATCAAATGCCTTACTAAAATCTAAGTAAATAATATCAAATTTTTATCGTGGTCAACAGCCTCAAAAGCTTTCCTGAAGAAAGTTAATAAATTAGTTAGACAAGACCGGCCTCTTGTGAATCCATGCTGAGTATCATTAATCAAGCTATGCTTATCGAGATGGCTTCTTATAATCTCAGCTATAATTGACTCTAGTAATTTGCCTACAATTGAGGTCAGGCTTATTGGGCGGTAATTTGACGGTAACGACTTGTCCCCTGTTTTAAAAATAGGAATTACATTAGCCATCTTCCACATATCAGACACTACACCTGTTTGAAGAGATAAATTAAAAATATTAGTTAATGGTTCACAGACTTCCATTTTGCATTCCTTAAGAACCCTTGAAAAAACCTCATCAGGACCTGGTGACTTATTTTGCTTCAGTCGGTCTATCTGCTTCACAACCATTTCACTAGTGACTGTGATGTTACATAATTTATCTTCTTCTGATCCACTATAAAAATTAATTACCGGAATATTATTAGTGTCTTCCTGTGTAAAAACCGAGAGAAAATAATTATTTAAAATCGAGCACATTTCATTCTCTTTGTCAGTAAGATGCCCATAGTTATTTTTAAGGGGGCCTATCTTATCTCTGACTTTTGTTCTATATACCTGGAAAAAACTTTTTGGGTTAGTTTTAGAATCCCTAGCAACTTTAATTTCATAGTCCCTTTTAGCTTTTCTTATCCCCTTTTTAATGTCCCTCTTAATGTCAATATACTGATTCATAAGATGACCCTCGCCTCTTTTGATACGCCTATAAATTCCTTTCTTATGCCCTAGTAGATATTTCAGCCTATTATTCATCCATTTTGGGTCATTTCTATTTGATCTAATTTCCTTATAAGGGATAAACGTTCTTTGAGCAGCATGTATTGTGTTCAGAAAACTGTCATATTGATAGCTCTCTTCGTTACCCCAGTCAACAGATGATAAGTGTTCTCTAAGCCCATCGTAATCTGCTAAGCGAAAATCTGGGACTGTTACTGAGTTATCCCTACTATCATACTTCCATTCAATTCTAAATGTAATTGATTTGTGGTCGCTAGCACCCAGTTCCTCTGAAACTTCTAAATTATTAACAAGGGATTCATTGTTTGCCAGAACTAAGTCAAGCAGGTTATTTCCCCTTGTAGGTTCTGTCACAAACTGCTTCAAAAAACAATCCTGAACTACTTCTAAGAAATCGTATGATTCTAAATTCCCAGTCAAGAAATTCCAATCAATATGACTAAAGTTAAAGTCTCCTAGTATTACTACATTATCGTGCCTTGTGGCCCTAACAATTTCCTCCCATAGTAGTCTCCCTTGGTCCCTATCTAAATTTGGGGGACGGTATATCACACCTAAAATTAATTTTTCATGCCCCTCTGAAAATTCTATCCAAACAGACTCTGTATGTGTTACTTCAGACTTAATACCCGTTTTTATGCAACAGTTCAAGCGATCTCGGACATACAATGCCACCCCACCCCCCTTCCCGATACTTCTATCTACTTGGAACAATTTAAAACCCTGAATGTGACATTCTGTAGGCATGTCCCGACTTTTTGAATTAAACCACGTCTCAGTAATGGCAAATACATCTATGTTACCTGCACTAGCAACTAGTCTCAACTCGTCCATCTTATTCCTAGCACTGCGACTATTTGTGTAATAAATATTTAATGACCCTCCTCTCTCTTTACCCTTCCTGCTCCTTTCTGTTATTCCACTAAACCTATTACTGTCCTTGTCAATTAGTGCCACTGGCTTTCCAATATCCACCTCATTTTGCCTAGTACTAGTTCTCCTAGTACTCATGTTACTACCCTGCGACTTCACAATTTTCCCGCCAAAACCCATACCACTAACTATTCCTAGTTTAAAGACCTAATAGCTCCCTCCACTGCGTTGGCCAGTGCTCCCACCCCACACCTAGATAAGTGAACCCCATCCCTGGCATACATGTCATTTCTGCCATAGAAGAGGTCCCAGTTGTCAATGAATGTTACCGCATTTTCCTTACAGTATTTGTCCAGCCAGCAATTGACACCAATTGCTCTGGACAACCATTCATTTCCAACTCCTCTCCTTGGCAAAATGCCACATATTACAGGTTTCCCACCCTTCCTCCTAATTATCTCTATTGCTGTCCTATACCTGCTAATCAGGTCCTCACTCCTACGTCTGCCAACATCGTTGCCTCCAGCACTGAGACAGATAATAGGATTGCTCCCATTACCTCTCATGATGTCATCCAGACGGCTAACAATATCCTTCATCCCAGCCCCAGGAAAACACACTCTCTGCCTCCTACTCCTATCCTTCAAGCAGAATGCCCTATCCATGTACCTAATCTGGCTATCCCCAACAACAACAATGTTTTTACCTTCGTTAGCGTCGTCCGTCGTGATGCTCCGAGTAGTCGACTCACATTCGCCAGGTAGCATTACACCACTTGTAGAATTCGTCAAGATGTTCTCGATGGTCTTCGTTGGGGTTTCTAGGGATGTCTTACTCACGTCTGCCAATGCTTCTTTGGTGCTCGTTGTGGCATTCCCAGTAGAACACTCACATTCGTCAGGTAGCACCGAGAATGAGTTGGAAGTTTCCAAGGTAGTCTTCTGGGTTCTCGTTGTTTCTGCCTCTCCAACCGTTTTCTTGATCTTCAGCTTGGTTCCATGTTGCCCGGCCACTGACCAAGCTTCCCTCTTAACCTGGGGACTCACAACAGAAGGATTACTACGAATCCTCTTGTTCTCCTCCATCTTAGCAACTCTGAGCTCTTCTCTCAGCTGCTGGTAAAGTTGCTCAAGAGAGGGCATCCTGGTACAGATTCACAGAGAGCACACAAACAGGTCTTCACAGAGCTAAGTACATGTCACCACTGTAAATACACAGCAGAGAGTTTGCATAAATGGGGAGAAATCAGAATGGGGGCACGTCACAAGCAGTGTTCCTCAGGGGTCAGTGTTGGGCCTGTTGTTGTTCACAATTTACATAAACGACATAGATGAGGGAATAAATAGCGACATAAGCAAATTTGCTGATGACACCAAAATAGGCCTGGACGGCTTATTTTGGTGTCATTCGGAGACGTGGCAGATGCAGTTTAATATTGATAAATGCAAGGTTCTAAATGTTGGACAGGTAAATAACCATGCCACATATGAACTAAATAATGTAGATCTTAATACTATTGATTGCAAAAAGGATTTAGGAGTTCTGGTTAGCAGTAACTTAAAACCAAGACAACAGTGCATTAGTGTTCGCAATGAAACTAACAGAATTCTTGGCTTCATATCTAGAAGTATAAATAACAGAAGTCCTCAGGTTGTTCTTCAACTCTATATATCCTTGGTTAGGCCTCATTTAGACTATGCTGCTCAGTTCTGGTCACCGTATTACAGAATGGATATAAATGCTCTGGAAAACATGCAGAGGAGGATGACAAAGATGATCCCATGTATCAGAAATCTTCCCTATGAGGATAGACTGAGGGCCCTGAATCTGCACTGTCTAGAAAGGCATAGAATTAGGGGGGATATGATCGAGGTGTATAAATGGAAAACAGGAATAAATAAAGGGGATGTAAATAGCGTGCTGAAAATTTCCAGCCAAGAGAGGACTCGCAGCAATAGTTTCAAGATGGAAAAATTCAGATTCAGGAAGGATATAGGAAAGCACTGGTTTGGTAATAGAGTTGTGAATGAGTGGAGCAAACTCCCGAGTACAGTTATTCAGGCTAAAACGTTTTGTAGTTTTAAAAATAGGTTAGATAAATACATGAGCGGGTGTGGGTGGGTGTGAGTTGGACCTGACTAGCTTGTACTGCTGGGTCTGGTGCAGTGCTCCATCCTTGAGTGGAGATGATCAGACTGGGTAGGTCATTGGGCTAATCTGGGGGGGGGGTCATTGGTCTAATCCGGGGGGGGGGGGGACCTGGACCTGCTCCGCATTGGTCAGTAGGCCTGTTGCAGTGTTCCTTCTTTCTTATGTTCTTATGAACACTAATGCTACATTTTTCATTCTACCCCATACCTCTTCATCCTCATTGCCTATTCTCTCACTAGTCCATCTTTCTTCCAGTACTAACTGCCTCCTTCTTTAGTTTATAAACCTTCACTTTTATCCTACATGCTTATGCTGTCCTTGTATCCCATTTACTTTTTACTCTCACTGTAGCTACAACTAAAAAATGATCTGATATATCTGTTGATCCTCTATAAACGTACATCCCGATGTCTACCCATCAGACTTTTATCTACCAATACATATTCCAACAAACTACTGGTATTACGCCCTATATCGTGTCTTTTATATTTATTTATCTTTTTTTAAAATATGTATTACCTATTACCACGCCAAACTTAACGTACCACAATCTCTGTAACTGTTTCTCTTACTTTAGTAATTAGATCTACCACAATTACTCTCTCTCTTGGTTCAAAACTTCCTAAACACTTGCTTAACATCTCCCAAAATCTCTCTCTCCTCTACGTTCTTCTCTTCTCCAGGTGCACAAATATTTATTATAATTCACTTTCCACATCCGACCCTTATTTTAATCCACATAATCCTAGAATTTATTAAGTGATATCCCCTTTTTTCTTTCCATAATTGATCCTCCAATATTATTGCTACCCCTTCCTTAGCTCTAACTCTCATATACTCCTGTCCTAATTCCATTTATTTCTCCCCACTGAAACTTTCCTACCCTCTTCAGCTTTGTTTCATTTAGAGCCAAGACATCCAACTTTCTTCGTTCATATTACTGGCAATAATTTCTTTCTTGTCACCTGTACTACATCCACGCACATTCAAACATCCCAGCTTTATAAAGTTTACTTCTTATTATTTTTAGTAATTTAAACAGGATAAGGGGCTACTAGCCACTTGCTCCCGACATTTTAATTGCCTCTTACGACACGAATGGCTTACGGAGGAAAGATTCTTTTCCACTTCCCCATGGAGATGAAAGGAAAGATTTAAGAACAAGAAGTATTAGAAAATAAAAGATTTAAATGGGTGTGTACAAACATTCGTGTACATGTGTATGTATTGTGGCTAAGTGTGAGTAGAAGCATGATGTACGTGTTATCTAGAACATTTATGAGACAGAAACAAAAGACAGCAGCACTCTTTCTCTCATAAATCGAGAATTCCTCATCCAGTCGGTTTCACCTTTTTATTTAATGTTTTGTGTTTGATAACAGAGACAACTTTCTTCGAACCCATTCCCAGCATCCAGGAATGTCTCCAGTAACTTCCAAATCCCTCAGAGGCTTATATGTATTTAAACCAGAGAATGCCTGTTCTGATAGACTTCAAACCATAAATGCTGATGCATCATAATCAGAAGTATTATTTTTTAATTGATTTTAGGTTGTGTAGAGCCAGTTTTCCAGTTTTTAAATTAATATTGATAGATAGAAATTAATTTTTCTTTTAAGTTTATGGAGAATTTGCAAGAAATTGGAAGGAAAAAAGAAAACTTCTTTTGTGGAAATTAGTCTCTCTCTCTCTCTATCTATCTATCTCTCTCTCTCTATGTCTCTCTCTCTCTCTCTCTCTCTCTCTCTCTCTCTCTCTCTCTCTCTCTCTCTCTCTCTCTCTCTATCTCTCTATCTCTCTATCTCTCTGTCTCTCTCTCTATCTCTCTATCTCTCTCTCTATCTCTCTCTATCTTTATCTCTCTTTATCTCTCTTTATCTCTCTTTATCTCTCTCTCTCTCTCTCTCTCTCTCTCTCTCTCTCTCTCTCTCTCTCTCTCTCTCTCTCTCTCTCTCTCTCTCTCTCTCTCTCTCTCTGAGTGCCTCCTCAGTTTAGCTTCAGAGGTGCAACTTCATAGTGGAATGTTTGAATAAGATTTAGGCTGTATAGATCCTGATTTTCATTTTTTATAGGAACTAGAACATTAATTTCCTGGTATAATAGAGCTTTAGGTGTTGATTTCCCAGGTGTGATTTATAGGTCCCCAAACCTTGATAGGGAGTGCAGTAAGCTGTTATGGGACGAAATTCATAAGGCATCTAGATATGAAAATGTTGTGTTAATGGAGATTTTAACTTTTGACAGATTGATTGGAACAATATGACAGGAAATCTTGAGTCTAGTGACTTTCTTGATACGGTTCAGGAATGCTTTTTAGAACAGATTGTGACAGAACCAACTAGAGGAAACAATCTGCTTGACTTGGTTCTTGCCAACAAAGTTTCACTAGTTAATAGTCTTCAGGTTAATGATGAGCTTGGGGAAAGTGATTACAAATCATTTAGTTTCAATATATCATGGAATTACCCAGATAACTGCAATCAAATCTCTGTCCCAGATTTTCGCTTGGTCGACTTCATGGGACTGAAAAATTTCCTGGGTGGGCTAAATTGGGATGTCCTGACTATGGGTCAGGTAGGTGATCTTGGTTGCCAATTTGACGTTTTTCAGAGCATAGTTCTAGCTGCCCAGACAACTTTTGTTCCGAGTAGGGAAATTAGATCTAACAAAAATGATCCCAAATGGATGAACAATAGAGGGGATGGGCAGTTAAGAAATCAATATATTCAATTAAAGAGAGAAATAAAGAAAGGAATAAGAAAATCAAAAAGGGATTATGAGGCTAAGGTCGCAAGGGATTGAAACCCAAAAGGGTTCTTTCAGGTATACAGAAGTAAGATTAGGGACAAGATTGGCCCACTTAAGAGTAACTCTGGTCAGATCACTGACAGTGATAAGGATATGTGTGAAATTCTCAATACCTACTTCCTCTCAGTTTTCACCCAGGAAAATACTAGCGATATTCCTGAATTAATGGATTATGTTGAACAGGATGATAATAAACTATGTACGATTGTGGTAACTAGTGACATGGTCCTCAGACAAATAGAGAAAATAAAACCTAACACAAGAGCCCCTGATGAACTGTTTACAAGGATGTTAAAGGAATGTGAAGAGGAACTTAGCATACCTTTGGCTAATCTTTTTAACGTATCACTACAAACTGGCATAGTGCCTGATAAGTGGAAAATGGCAAATGTAATACCTATTTACAAGGCAGGTGACAGGCCCTTGGCTTCGAACTATAGACCAATAAGCCTTACCTCCATAGTGGGAAAATTTATGGAATCAATAATTGCCGAAGCAATTCGTAGCCATCTTGACAGGCACAGATTGATTAAAGAATCTCAACACGGTTTTACAAAGTGGAGTTCCTGTCTTACGAATTTACTAACTTTTTTCTCTAAGGTGTTTGAGGAGGTAGATCATGGTAATGAATATGATATTGTGTATATGGACTTCAGTAAGGCTTTCGATAGAGTTCCACACGAGAGGCTATTGAGGAAACTTAAGGCACAGGGAATAGGAGGAGAAATTTTTTCCTGGGTAGAGGCATGGCTGACAAATAGACAGCAGAGAGTTTGCATAAATGGGGAGAAATCAGAATGGGGGCACGTCACAAGTGGGGTTCCTCAGGGGTCAGTGTTGGGCCCGTTGTTGTTCACAAATTACATAAACGACACAGATGAGGGAATAAATAGCGACATAAGCAAATTTGCTGATGATACCAAAATAGGCCGTCCAATTCATTCTAATGAGGACACTAGAGCACTCCAGGATGATTTGAATAGACTGATGCAATGGTCGGAGAAGTGGCAGATGCAGTTTAATATTGACAAATGCAAAGTTCTAAATGTTGGACAGGTAAATAACCATGCCACATATAAACTTTAATAATGTAGATCTTAATACTACTGATTGCAAAAATGATTTAGGAGTTCTTGTTAGCAGTAATCTAAAACCAAGACAACAGTGCATTAGTGTTCACAATAAAGCTAACAGAATTCTTGGCTTCATATCTAGAAGTATAAATAATAGAAGTCCTCAGGTTGTTCTTCAACTCTATATATCCTTGGTTAGGCCTCATTTAGACTATGCTGCTCAGTTCTGGTCACCGTATTACAGAATGGATATGAATGCTCTGGAAAACATGCAGAGGAGGATGACAAAGATGATGCCATGTATCAGAAATCTTCCCTATGAGGATAGACTGAGGGCTCTGAATCTGTACTCTCTTGAAAGGCGTAGAATTAGGGGGGATATGATCGATGTGTATAAATGGAAAACAGGAATAAATAAAGGGGATGTAAATAGCATGATGAAAATTTCCAGGGAAGACAGGACTCGCAGCAATGGTTTCAAGTTGGAAAAAATCAGATTCAGAAAGGATATAGGAAAGCGCTGGTTTGGTAATAGAGTTGTGGATAAATGGAACAAACTCCCAAGTACAGTTATTCAGGCTAAAATGTTGTGTAGTTTTATAAATAGGTTAGATAAATACACCTCTTCAAGGGGGGCTCCTTGTTGTGGGGAAGGGGCTCTTGGTCTGAGGAATTAGACCTGTCGGTCTCCTTCGTCAGACCGAACCTAATTACCCCCCAATCCCCCCTTCCCTATCCTATCCTCCCCATCCTCCTCTTTTTCCTTTCCTCCTCCTCCTCCTCCTCCTCCCCACCCCTCCCTTTTGCCCTTCCTCTTTTTGGCCTTTGGGATTTCTCCCACAGGCGCGCTAGTTCCTAGGTATGGGAAAGGATACCGGGGTCCATCCCATTCCGTTGAGGTTCTTGGCGGTGGCATAGTTTGCCGTGGAATCTGGATCGCCTGGGGATGTCCCGCTCCCTCTCCGGTATCCCAGAGTGTATCTTTGGGTGTCTTTCGGGCGACGGGTGTATCTCTTGAAGCCTCCTTTCGGATTCCGGGGGTGGTGGCCGAAGGAGGTATGCTTTGTGGCGGATATCTGGCTGCCCTCTCTTTTGTCTACCGAGGTAGCTCGGCAGATGTGAGGTTGCTATCTCGGATTGCTGGTTTACTGGCATGAAGGGTAGGGTATGGCACGGGTTTCATGCTGCATCTGAGCTACTAGCTGTGCTAAAGTCCTCTTGGGCGAGGGAGATTTCCGGCCCTTTCATTCCTCCTGGGAACTATTCCTCCCTGCTCCCCTTTTTTTTATTTTTTTTTATTTTTATTTTCTTTTCTTCTTTCTTTTTTTTCTTAAAAACAAAAAGCAAAGGAGTAACCTAACCATGGAGAACCCAGTCCATGAACCCACTACCCCTGGGCCCCTTCTTGATACCGCACCCCATTCTGACCCTGCCTTGTTTTTAGACCACTCTTCGGACACTCCTGATGCCCCTGTACCTCTTGCTGGTGCTGTTTCCTCACCCGCTTCAGGTACCAGGGCTACGACTGACTCCTTCGATTTGTCTGACCTCTGCTCTCCTATGACTATGCTTCCGGCCTCTCCCTCTACGGTATGGCAATTTTCGAATCGCCAGCCCGTTTCACGACGGACCAACTCCGGTCCTACTCCTAAACGCCAAAGTCAATCTCCTGATGATGTTCCTTTGCTACCTTCCCATTCTACTGGGAAACGACCGACACGTCGTGCACTCCCTCTCCACGCTCATTTTCGGATCACACAATGGACTAAATTCTTTACTTTACGACCGACTTCTAATTCTGCCTATCTTTCTGACCATAGTAGTGGCAAAGCGCTCCTGCATCATGTTGGTAAAGATATTTCATTTCATGCTCTCAAGAGCGGTACCCGCATTGTCACTGTCCAGAATGCTACCCAAGCTCATGATCTTTCACTCCTTTCGCATATCACCAGGAGGCCTGGTCACAGACTGGGCTGCGGGGGCGTTGACCCCCGGAACTCTCTCCAGGTAAACTCCAGGTACTCCTATCACTATTGAAAAACATCTTTCTCTCAATTCTTGTAGTGGTACTGTCATCCTGCCCCTTACCATAGTCCAACAGAATTTCCAGTCATATGGCAATGACATTCTTGAACAGCTGGAACTCCAGGATCTCCCAATCCTCAAAGTAGACACTTATGTCCTTCCTGCCCGCGGGCGGAGACGTTACCCTTGCAATGTGGCTCAATTAACTTTCGACAGCCGTAAACTCCCGTCCTCTGTTTATGTCGCGGGACATCAGTTACAAGTTCGAAAGGTGATCCCTACACTGCAACAGTGTAGAAATTGCTGGCGTTTTGGTCACCCAGCAAAATATTGCAGATTTATAGCCGAATGCCCAGTCTGTGGTGCCGACGACCATTCTAATGCATCTTGCAGTCAACCTCCATCTTGCCTTAATTGTAATGAGGTTCACCCTTCGTACTCTCGCCGTTGCCAGGTCTATTTGAATGAGCGTGAAATCCGTTGCCTCAAAGAGGCAGAAGGTCTCCCTTATGCTATGGCAGTTACTCATCTCCGCCTCCAAGGGAGACTACCCCGTGTTTCTTATTCTCATGTTTCAAAACGTCCCCACTCTTCTGGGGTCCCATCTTCTGCAGCCTCCTCTGTTATTGCCCCTCCCATAGCCACTCCAGCATCTAATCCTTTTGCTGTCCTTGGCTCTGACGTCCCGACTACAACTCAGTCTGTTTTCACATCTTCACATCCTTCCTCACAAGCCCCAGTATCGACAAGACCTCGTACGACACCTTATACCAATCGCCCCTCTACTTCTCAGAAGTCCAAAAAATCCCCAGTGCTCAAATCTTCTTTGCCCCTTCCTTCCCTTCTTCCACCTCTGCACTTTACCTTTCCAGTCTTTGTGTCTAGTTCTTCCCCTCTCTCTGGCTCTATTACAAGTGTGGAGGTTCACCCTCCTCCTCGTACTATACCTTCCACCCCTGTCCCCTCCCAAGTTTCCCCCTCTTTTCCCACCTCCCAGGTTTCTGCCTCTTCTGTCCCCTCCCACACTTCTACAGTTCTCTACACTCTTTCGTCCCCCTCTACTTTGGTACAGTCCATTACTGTCCCAATCTTTACTCACCCTCCTCCTTCTACCTCCAATATTGTCTCCCATACAACTTTGAATTCAGAAACACTTGAAGCCATTTCAGAATATATTGCAGAGACTAAACCTTCAATGGACACTGATCCACCTCCTACCCCCTCTCTTCCCTCTCCTCCATCTCCACAACTCCATTCTTCGCAACGCTCCGTTCCTTCGCTACTTGAACGTCTTTCAATGCCACCACACGCTGACTTTTCTAACCCCTATAGTCCGTAGGTGCCCTTCCCTACGGATTCCTGGTATTATCTTTATTGCCAATCATGGCCTATTTACAGTGGAATATCCGCGGCCTCAGGGGTAATCTGGGTGAGCTTCAGATGTTGCTTTCCAGGTTTTCCCCTGTTGGTGCTTGCTTACAATAACCAAAATTACACTCAGCTGTTTTCCAACCTATCTCAGGCTATAATTTATTGTATTCTTCGGATCCTTTCTCAGATGGAACCTTTAATGAAAGTGCCCTTCTTCTACACAATGATATTCCGTACTGTCAACTATTTGTCCATACCTCGCTGCATTACACTGCAGCCCATATCCACTTGACTAAGTGGTTTACAATATGTTCTTTACATCTCTCTCCTTCTCGAGCATTTTCTATCCCAGATTTTGCCTTTCTTGTTTCATCCTTACCACCACCACTTCTGTTACTTGGTGATTTTAACGCCCACCATTTCCTCTGGGGGGGGGTCTCATTGTGACTCACGAGGCATCCAGTTGGAGGCTTTTTTCGCCTCTCACCCCCTCCATGTTTTAAATACGGGTACTCCCACCCATTTTGATCCTCGTACTCATACTCTCTCTTGCATCGATCTATCAGTCTGCTCTTCTTCCACTGCACTAGACTTCACCTGGTCTGTTCTACCGGACTTACATGACAGCGATCATTTTCCAGTCATTCTTACTTCTCCTTCCTATTCACCACCTTTCCGTAGCCCTAGCTGGCAATTTGATCAGGAAAATTGGGATCTTTACTCGCAACTCACTGCTTTTAGTGAGGTTCCTTCTTCATCCTCCATTGATGAGCTCCTACACCTCTTCTCGACGTCAGTTTATACCGCAGCTTCTCATTCTATACCCCAAACCTCAGGCAGGCATTCTCAGAAGTGCGTGCCTTGGTGGTCTCCTGCTTGTGCTCGTGCAGTACATTTGAAACGCGCTGCATGGGGCAGGTACCGGTACAATAGAACCGCTGGGAGACTTCTTGATTTTAAGCAGAAGCATGCGATCGCTCGCCGTGTTATCAGTGAAGCTAAACACACTTGCTGGCGAGACTATGTTTCCACCATCACCTCTGCTTCTTCTATGAGTGCAGTCTGGAAAAAAGTGAGGAAATTGAGTGGTAAATACTCTCCTGACCCGGCTCCTGTTCTACGGGTCGCTGGTGTTGATGTAGCAAACCCTCTCGACGTTGCCATTGAACTTGGCACACATCTGGTCCATATTTCCCGGGGGCTCCATCTATGCCCCTCGTTTCTTTCCTCAAAGTCTGCCAGAGAGTTAGTACCCTTGGACTTTTCTTCTCTCAGAGAAGAACAGTATAATGTGCCTTTTACACTTCAAGAACTGGAGGCAATGCTCTCAGCTTGCCGATCATCGGCAGCTGGGCCTGACGACATTCATATTCGTATGTTACAACATTTACATCGGTCAGCCCTTGTAGTCCTCTTACACCTCTTCAATCTTATTTGGGCACAAGGAGTTTTTCCCCAGCTGTGGAAATCTGCCATTGTTCTCCCTTTCCGCAAACCGGGTACTACAGGACATGATGCCTCCCACTATCGTCCCATTGCTCTTACTAGTGCAGTTTGCAAAGTGATGGAACGTCTCGTAAATCGACGTTTAATGTGGTATTTAGTGACACACAACAGTCTCTCCGCTAGTCAATGTGGCTTTCGTAAGGGCTGTTCTACCATAGACCGCTTACTACGCTTGGATACGTATGTTCGTAATGCCTTTGCGAATAATCACTCAGTTATTGCCATATTTTTTGACCTTGAGAAGGCATATGACACAACTTGGAGGTATAACATTTTGGCCCAGGCCCACTCCTTAGGCTTCCGAGGCAATCTACCATCCTTCCTTAAGAACTTTTTAACTGACAGACATTTCCGCGTTTGAGTCAATAATGTTCTTTCCCCGGACTTCGTCCAAGCTGAAGATGTCCCTCAGGGATGTGTTCTAAGTACAACACTTTTTCTCCTTGCTATAAATGATTTGGCCTCTGTTCTTCCACCCAATATTTGGTCATCACTCTATGTTGATGACTTCGCTATTGCTTGTGCAGGCGTTGACTGTCACCTCATTGCAGTTTCTCTCCAGCATGCGGTCGACCGTGTTTCCACTTGGGCCACCACGCATGGGTTTAAATTTTCAAGTACCAAAACTCACCAAATTACTTTCACTAGACACTCTGTCATCTCCAATCATCCTTTGTATTTCTATGGCTCCTGTGTCCCTGAACGTGATACAGTCAGGTTTCTAGGCCTTCTCTTTGACCGTAGGTTATCCTGGAAACCTCACATTACCTCTCTGAAGGCAACTTGTCACAGCCGGCTAAACCTTCTTAAAACCCTTGCTCATCTTTTCTGGGGAGCTGATCGTCGAACTCTACTTCGCCTACTTTCAGCCCTCATTTTATCGAAACTCGATTATGGTGACCAGATTTATTCAGCGGCCTCTCCTGCTACTCTCTCTAGCCTTAACCCCATCCATCACCAAGGATTACGTTTGTACCTTTGTGCTTTTCACTCTTCCCCTGTTGAGAGCCTCTATGCAGAAGTGAATGTTCCATCCTTGTCTGATCGCCGTGATGCCCATTGCCTTCGCTACTATGTATGCTCTCACGATCTCCACAATCCTTCCATTTATAGAATGGTCACCGATATTAGTAGACATTCTTTATTCGTTCACCGCCCCTGTTTGCTCCATCCCTTTTCTCTTCGCCTACATTCACTCTTGTCTTCCCTTCAGTTACCACCTTTATATGTTCATGTAGCATCTCACTTTTCCCTACCCCCCTGGGAAGTTCCAGCTGTTCAGGTCTGTTCTTTCTCACTCCCTTGCTCGAAAGCTCAACTGCCTACGGTGGCTTCCCGCTCTCTTTTTCGTGATCACTTCCACTCCCATTCTCATGCCATCGCTGTGCACACAGATGGCTCTAAGTCTTCAGACAGCGTCGGATTCGCAGCAGTGTTTCCGGACAGCGTCGTGCAAGGGCATTTACTTTCTTTGGCTAGCATTTTTACTGCTGAATTGTATGCCATTCTTGCAGCACTTATTTGTATCGCATCTATGCCTGTGTCATCATTTGTGGTAGTCTCAGACTCCCTTAGTGCTCTACAGGCTATACGAAAATTTGATACATATCACCCCCTAGTTCTCCGTATCCAACTTTGGCTACGCCGTATTTCTACCAAGCATAAAGATATTATTTTTTGTTGGGTCCCTGGTCATGTCGACGTACAGGGCAATGAACAGGCAGACACTGCTGCGCGGTCAGCAGTACATGACCTACCAATTTCCTATAGAGGTGTTCTATTTTGGACTATTTTGCTGCAATAGCTACCCACCTTCACGCCCGTTGGCAACAACATTGGTCAACTCTGCTTGGTAACAAACTTCATTCTATTAAACCGAGCATAGATTACTGGCCGTCTTCTTGTCATCAGTGCCATGGTTGGGAGACCACTCTCTCCCACCTTCGCATTGGCCACACTCGTCTTACTCATGGGTATCTCATGGAGAGGCACCCTGTTCCTCTCTGTGAGCAGTGTCAAGTTCCAGTATCGATTAGCCACATTCTGGTAGACTGCCCTCTCTATCAACGAGCACGCAGAATTTACCTCCAACGCCATCTTCGTTCTACTACTCTCTCTTTACCTTCCCTTCTTGCTGATGGACCCTCCTTTAATCCTGACTCTCTCATTGATTTCTTGACAACGACTGATTTACTCCACAAACTCTGATGATGATACCTTACGCACTCCCCTCAGCCCTTTCTAGCTCAGTCTCTTGCTGCCCTTTACCCTTTCACCATCCACTGCCCAGCTGTTATCCGTAACCTATTACTCATCCACCTCCCTTTTGCCACCTGATGCCCTCGCTTCCTTCCTGCGCTGCAGCGCTGTATTGCCCTTGTGGCTTAGCACTTCTTTTTGATTATAATAATAATAATAATAATAATAGATAAATACTTGAGTGGGTGTGGGTGGGTGTGAGTTGGACCTGACTAGCTTGTGCTGCTGGGTCTGCTGCAATGCTCTATCTTTGAGTGGAGATGATCAGACTGGGTGGGTCATTGGGCTAATCTGGGGGGGGGTGTCATTGGTCTAATCAGGGGGAGGGACATGGACCTGCTTCGCATGGGTCAGTAGGCCTGTTGCAGTGTTCCTTCTTTCTTATGTTCTTATTTTTTTCTCTCAGTTTCTTCTTCTGGGCTGCCTCAGTGGCTATGGCTACTAAAAAGAAAGTAAAAGTCAACAACTTAGAGAGCCAAAGGACACAAATTCTTGTATTTTATTGAAGCGGTTATCTGGTTGATGTGCGCCTCATGCGATGTGCTTGGTATTACACTCACACCAAGATCCTTTTCCTTGAGTGAGGCTTGCAGTCTTTGTTTAACCACCTAGCCTATACTCTGTCTGCGGTCTTCTTTGCCCTTCCCCGATCTTCATGACTTGCATTTGTAGGATTAAATTCAAGGGATCCTTAGAAGTTATCAGTGCGAACGGAAAAAAAAATCGAAAAAAATCACAAATTGAGTTAATCTTATAGAAAAATAGCTTAACTCTCTGGCAACACACTGGTACAAGAATCATTGTTCTACGACATTCCTACAAGGAATTATAGTCATTTAAAACACCTAGGGTGACGTCACCACCCGCGGCAGGTCTGCTCACCTGTCCTCAATTTTCATGTTTTTTCGTGTATTTATTGTATTATTCTTTCTAATATAATAATTGACGATTTGGCATCAAAATAAAGTGAGTGGGACCTATACATAGACTTACAGCCAATCAGGAGCCTTCTGGGAACATCTTGCTGACGTCATCAGAAATTCCAGTCTCGGGATAGCCGGGGAATATGCTTCAATATAACGCTATTATCGCTTCTACGGCTTATTTATCTATCACAATTGATCTAATATGACATAATAAACAATATAAATAACAAAGAAATATGGTAAATACTCCAGAATGAATAATATATGGCATATTCTACAAGTGCTTCCTCGGGAATATAATATTCCCATAGTTAGGAATGGGCTTCCATTCTCCTCCTATCACTTCCAGGGTCCTTATATTGAAGAAAACGGATATGGGTAACTATGATATACACTCGTATATCATATAAGACTGAAAAAAATGCTATTTTCTCGAAAAAAAAAAAAAATTCGGTGGTCCGGCTTTTTCGCGGATTATCTCGAAAGTAAGTTATTCACATATATATTGCCTTACTGTCGTTAATAATAATAGGAATGCAATGAAATTCACAAACAACATAAAGGAAAGATTGTTTTACAAACTAGTGATTATCATTTTGAGATATAATTTGTTTTTTTATTTTTGTGAGGACAAAAGTCAGATATTTGGCTGAATGTCAAAACCATACAAACTTTATTTTTTTTTAAGAATGAAGATAGGATAAATTACAGTAAAATTAATCATGACAAATACAGATTAGCATTGTTTTATGCGAAGATAATGCCAAAACAGCTTCTCCAAGTCCCACTTCGACAGTACCTTGCAATAACTTGCAATATGTATGATTATTAGTAAATAATTTTTTTTCTCAGTTGTTTTTTGAGCTACCTTATTGAAACTTGGCCACGTTAAAATGGAAAGGTGCTTCTTTACGTACAAAAAAAAAAAATGAAAGAAATCGAACGAGAAATAAAAAAGTTCAGGTGCTAACTCATAAGAGCCTCAAGGAGCCAGTTGCTGTACCAGGCTTGCAACCTGTCCAGGTCTCTTCGTAGTCCTGCCTGATCCTCTTCTGATTTAATTCTCATTAACCTCACATCATCTGCAAACAGTGACACTTCTGAGTCTATCCCTTCCGTCATGTCATTCACATATTCCTAAAGCAGCACTGGTCCTAGGACTGACCCCTGTGGAACCCCGCTCGTCGCAGGTGCCCACTCTGGCACCTTGTCACGTATCATAACTCGTTGTTGCTTCTCTGTCAGGTATTCCCTGATCCATTGCAGTGCCCTTCCTGTTATGCATGACTGATCCTCTAGCTTTTGCACTAGTCTCTTGTGAGGAACTATGTCGGAGGCCTTCTTGCAGTCGAAGAAAATGCGATCTACCCACCCCTCTCTCTCGTGTCTTACTTCCGTTACCTTGTCATAAAACTCCAGTATGTTTGTGACACAGGATTTTCCTTTCCTGAATCTGTGCTAGTTGTCGTTTATAAGCTTGTTCCATTCTAGGTGTTCCACCACTCCATGACTTTGCATACTATACACGCCAGTGACACTGGTCTGTAGTTTAATGACTTGTGTCTTTCTCCTGTCATAAAAAATGGGAACTAAATTGGTCATCTTCTGTACCTTAGGTAGTTGCCCACTTTCAATGAATGTGTTGAAAATTGTTGTTAGTAACACACACAGCATCTCTGCTCCCTCTCTAAGGACCCGTGGAGAGATGTCCGGTCCCACCGCCTTTGAGGTATCAAGTTCACTTAGCAGCTTCTTCACCTCCTCCTCATTTGTGTGTATTTCATCCAGTACTTGTTTGTGTATCATTTGTTGGTGTGCCCCCTTATTCTGACTTCCCAGAGTGCTTTCTGTCTCCACTGTAAATACTTCCTTAAATCTCATGTTGAGCTCCTCTCATACTTCTTGGTCGTTTCTTAAAGGACCCCAATGGAAATAAGTCACTCTGACTTTTTTGGGTTATCCTAGGTTCTCTACACATATGCTGCTACGTATGATAATTCTATGTAACTGTATTTGTGTATACCTGAATAAACTTACTTATTCTTGTGAGCTCCCTAACTTCCTTCCTCTGCCTGATTACCTGGTCCTTGAATGTTATCTTCCTTCTGATATGACTATGCAACAGCTTCGGGTCAGACTTGACTTTCGATGCTTTGTCATTTTTGTTCTGTTGCTGGGCCTCCCTCCTCATCTGTGCATGTTCGTTTCTGGCTCTTCCACTAATCTCTATATTTTCCTGGGTCCTTTGTCTTTTGTATTTCTTCCATTCTCTAGCACACTTACTTTTTGGCTCCCTACACCAATGGGTAAACCAAGGGCTCAATCTGGTCTTCTCTTTATTTCTGTTGCTCTTGGGAACTAACCTCTTCTCTGCCTTATTGTATTTTGTTATCACGTAGTCCATCATTTCGTTTGCTGATTTTCCTACCAGTTCTTTTTCCCACCGAACCTGTTGCAGAAAGTTGCAGAAGATCAAAATGATTTTTTTATGAGAGAGCCACAGAATTTGGTTAACACAAGCCTATCTGATGTTATCCTGACGCCAAATGACTTCGAACAGGCGATAAATGACATGCCCATGCACTCTGCCCCAGGGCCAGACTCATGGAACTCCGTGTTCATCAAGAACTGCAAGAAGCCCCTATCACGAGCTTTTACCATCCTATGGAGAGGGAGCATGGACACGGGGGTCATCTCACAGTTACTAAAAACAACAGAATAGCCCCACACCACAAAGGGGACAGTAAAGCAATAGCAAAGAACTACAGACCGATAGCACTAACATCACATATCATAAAAATCTTTGAAAGGGTCCTAAGAAGCAAGATCACCACCCATCTAGAAACCCATCAATTACACAACCCAGGGCAACATGGGTTTAGAACAGGTCGCTCCTGTCTGTCTCAACTATTGGATCACTACGACAAGGTCCTAGATGCACTAGAAGACAAAAAGAATGTAGATGTAATATATACAGACTTTGCAAAAGCCTTCGACAAGTGTGACCATGGCGTAATAGTGCACAAAATGCGTGCTAAAGGAATAACAGGAAAAGTCGATCGATGGGTCTATAATTTCCTCACTAACAGAACACAGAGAGTAGTAGTCAACAGAGTAAAGTCCGAGGCAGCTACGGTGAAAAGCTCTGTTCCACAAGGCACTGTACTCGCTCCCATCTTGTTCCTCATCCTCATATCTGACATAGACAAGGATGTCAGCCATAGCACCGTGTCTTCCTTTGCAGATGCCCCCCGAATCTGCATGACAGTGTCTTTCATTGCAGACACTGCAAGGCTCCAGGCGGACATCAACCAAATCTTTCAGTAGGCTGCAAAAAACAATATGAAGTTCAACGATGAGAAATTTCAATTATTCAGATTTGGTAAACACGAAGAAATTAAATCTTCATCAGAGTACAAAACAAATTCTGGCCACAAAATAGAGCGAAACACCAACGTCAAAGACCTGGGAGTGATCATGTCGGAGGATCTCACCTTCAATGACCATAACATTGTATCAATCTCATCTGCCAGAAAAATGACAGGATGGATAATGAGAACCTTCAAAACTAGGGATGCCAAGCCCATGATGACACTCTTCAGGTCACTTGTTCTATCTAGGCTGGAATATTGCTGCACACTAACAGCACCTTTCAAGGCAAGTGAAATTGCTGACCTAGAAAATGTACAGAGAACCTTCACGGTGCGCATAACGGAGATAAAACACCTCAATTACTGGGAGCACTTGAGGTTCCTGAACCTGTATTTCCTGGAATGCAGGTGGGAGAGATACATGATTATATACACCTGGAAAATCCTAGAGGGACTAGTACCGAACTTGCACACGAAAATCACTTACTACGAAAGCAAAAGACTTGGCAGACGATGCAACATCCCCCAATGAAAAGCAGGGGGGTCACTAGCACGTTAAGAGACCATACAATAAGTGTCAGGGGCCCGAGACTGTTCAACTGCCTCCCAGCATACATAAAGGGGATTACCAACAGACCCCTGGCAGTCTTCAAACTGGCACTGGACAAGCTCCTGAAGTCGGTTCCTGACCAGCCGGGCTGTGGCTCGTACGTTGGTTTGCGTGCAGCCAGCAGTAACAGCCTGGTTGATCAGGCTCTGATCCACCAGGTGGCCTGGTCACAGACTGGGCCGCGGGGGCGTTGACCCCCGGAACTCTCTCCAGGTAAACTCCAGGTATGCATGTGTAATCCCCCCTTTTGTAGTTTGGCTTTTCCCATCCTACTCATGTTACCCTCTCCACTTGTAACCCTACTTTGTATTCAAAGCTCAGAACCACATGATCAGTTGCTCCGAGGGGCCTTTTGTATGTGATGTCCTCAATGTCCGAGCTAGTCAAGGTGAATATGAGATCCAGTCAAGCTGGTTCATCCTCACCTCTCTCTCTCTGGTAGTGTCTCTAACATGTTGATGCATGAGGTTTTCCAGTACCACATCCAGCATCTTGGCTCATCATGTTTTGGGACTTGCATGTGCCTCCTGGTTTTCCAAATTAATCTCCTTGTGATTGAAATCACCCATAACTAGTAGCCTTGCTCTACCCATGTGAGCTATTCTGACCACCTCAGCTAGTGTGTCCATCCTAGCTGTGTTCCTCTCTTCATATTCTTCTCTTGGCCTCCTTCAGTTCTGTGGTGGGTTGTACATCACTGCAATGGCTACCTTATGTCCCCCAGTCTGAACTGTACACACTTTGTGATCCCTTTCGCCCATTTCGTCCATTCTTTCCGTTTCCTCAAATCCCCATCGGTTTTTAATGAGCAGTACAACTCCTCCTCCCCTTCTGCTCTCTTTATCTTTCCTCAGGCTCTGATATCCAGGTGAGAAGATTGCGTCTGTTGTCATCCTGGTGAGTTTCGTTTCTGTGAGTGCTATAATTGTTTTTTCCATGCCACTCCCCACATTTATTTGCTATTCCGTCTGCATTTGTATACCTAATCTTCAACTTCTTTTCTAAAACTCTTGTCTGAGGAGAACGCTGGGGTTGGGGGAGCAGGAGACCTGGCGGGGAACTATTGGGGGGGGGTTGCTGTGGGGTTGAAGTCTGTGATGAGGAGGTGGGGCAGTGGGTATGGTGTTTGGGTTTTAGGTTAGATTGGTTGCATTGGGGTTGTCGTGGTTGAGATCCTTCTGCAGGTGTTCTGAGGGAGATTAAATTTGTTCTTCCTCCTGAGTTTGGGTTCTCCTGCTCAACTCTTTGCCTCTCTTTCCTCCTTGCGTCTTTGTACCCTCTCTTTCAGTTTATGCCTTTCTTCGTGTGTGTGTGCATGTGCGTGTGTGTGTGTGTGTGTGTGTGTGTGTGTGTGTGTGTGTGTGTGTGTGTGTGTGTGTGTGTGTGTGTATTCACCTAGTTGTACTCACCTAGTTGTGGTTGTGGGAGTTGAGTCACAGCTCCTGGCCCCGCCTCTTCACCTGCCCGCTACCCGGTCACTCTTCCCACTTTGTGAGCTTTATCATACCTTTTCTTAAAGCTATGTATGGATACTGCCTGCACTACATCACTACCCAGGCTATTCCACTTCCTGACAACTCTGTGACTGAATAAATACTTACTAACATCTCTTCAGCTTCCAACTCTGACTCCTCGTTGCTGTGTCCCATCTCTGGAACATCCTGTCTCTGTCCAACTTGTCTATACCTCTCAGTATTTTATATGTCATTATCATATCCCCCTTAACTCTCCTGTCTTCCAGTGCCGTCAGGTCGATTTCCTTTAACCTCTCCTCGTAGGACATATCCCTTAGCTCCGGGACTACTATTGTTGCAAACCTTTACACTTCCTCTAGTATCATTACGTGCTTTGCTAGGTGAGGGTTCCAAACTAGTGCTGCATATTCCAATATGGGCATAACGTACACAGTGTACAGAGTCCTGATTGACTCCTTATTTAGATGATGGGAATGATGTTCTTAAGTTTGCCAGGCACCTGTATGCTGCATCAGTTATTTGGTTGATTTGTGCCTCAGGAGATGTTCTCGGTGTTATACTCACACCAAGATCCTTTTCCTTGAGTGAGGTTTGTAGGCTCTGGCCCCCTAGACTGTACTCCATCTGTTGTCTACTTTGCCCTTCCCCAGTCTTCATGACTTTGCGCTTGGTGGGGTTGAATTCTAGGAGCCAGTTTCTGGACCAGGCCTGCAGTCTGTCCAGATCCCTCTGTAGTTCTGCCTGGTCTTCGTTTGATTGAATTATTCTCATCAACACCACATCATCTGCAAACAGGGACACTTCGGGGTCTATTCCTACCTTCATGTCTTTCACAAATATCAGAAACAGCACTGGTCCTAGGACTGATCCCTGTGGCACCCCGCTCATTATCGGCGCCCACTCTGACAGCTCGACATGACTGGCTGTTGTATTCCTGACAGGTATTCCCTGATCCACTGTAGTGCCTTCCCTGTTATTTCTGCTTGGTCCTCCAGATTCTGCACTAATCTCTTCTGTGGAACTGTTTCAAATGCATTCTTGCAGTCCAAGAAAATGCAATCTACCCACCCATCTCTCTCATGTCTTACTGCCGTCACCCTATCGTAGAACCCCAGTAGGTTTGTGACACAGGATTTCCCATCCCTGAAACCATGCTGGCTACCGTTGATAAGCTCATTCCTTTCTAGGTGCTCCACAACTCTTCTCCTGAAATTTTTCTCCATGACCTTGCATATTGTACAGGTCAGTAACACTGGCCTGTAGTTCTATGCTTCGTGTCTATCTTCTTTTTTAAAAATTGGGATTACATTTGCTGTTTTCCATACTTCCGGTAGTCGTCCTGTTTCGATAGGTATGTTGAAGATAGTTGTTAATGGTACACAAAGCACCTCTGCTCCCTCTCTCAGGACCCATTGACAGACGTTATCCGGTCCTATCGCCTTTGAGGTATCTAGCTCGCTTAACGGCATCTGCACTTCTTCCTCGGTTGAATGTGTTGTGTCCAATGCTTGATGGTGTACCCCACCTCTCTGCCTTTCTGGAGGCCCTTCTGTCTCCTCTGTGAACACTTCTTTTAATCTCCTGTTGAGCTCCTCACATTGTGGTCGTTTTTCATGACCTTCCCTCCTTCCTTCCTCAGCCTGATTACCTGGTCCTTGACTGTTGTTTTCCTCCTGATGTGGCTGTACAACAGTTTTGGTTCAGATTTGGCTTTCGCTGCTATGTCATTCTCATATTGCCTTTGGGCTTCCCGTCTTACCTGTGCATATTCATTTCGCGCTCATCGACTGGTCTCCTTATTCTCCTGGGTCCTTTGCCTTCTGTACTTCTTCCATTCCCTAGCACACTTGGTTTTGGCCTCCTTTGGGTGAACCACGGGCTCATCCTGGCTTTTTAATTATTCCTGTTACCCTTGGGTACAAACCTCTCCTCAGCTTCCTTACATACCGTTGTCACATATTCCATCGTGGGACAGTTCTCTGTCCCACTCATCCCCGTTGACAAAGTTCTTTATGCTTGCATAGTCCCCTTTCTTGTAGTTTGGCTTCATACTTCCAGTCTTTCCTGCTGCATCCTACACTTGTAACTCTACTATGTATTCGAAGCTTAAAACTACATGATCACTGGCCCCCAGGGGACTTTCATATGTGATATTCTCAATATCTGCACTACTCAAGGTGAATACTGGGCCCAGTCTCGCTGGTTCATCCGCTCCTCTCTTTCTCTGGTAATGTCCATTACATGTTGGTACATGAGGTTTTCCAGTACCACCTCCATCATCTTAGCCCTCCACGTTTCTTGGCCCCCATGTGGATCCAAGTTCTCCCAATCGATATTCTTGTGGTTGAAGTCACCCATGATCAGTAGCTTTGCTTTGATTGCATGAGCCCTTCTGGCCACTTCAACTAGGATGTCAGCCATTACTCTCATCATACTCTTGCCTTGGCCTCGTGCTGTTCTGTGGTAGGTTATACATCATAGCAATTACCACCTTGTGTGTGTGTGCATGAGTGTGTGTGTGTGTACTCACCTAGTTGTACTCACCTAGTTGAGGTTGCGGGGGTCGAGTCCGAGCTCCTGGCCCCGCCTCTTCACTGATCGCTACTGGATCCTCTCTCTCTCTGCTTCCTGAGCTTTGTCATACCTCTTCTTAAAACTATGTATGGTTCCTGCCTCCACTACTTCACTTGCTAGGCTATTCCACTTGCTGACAACTCTATGACTGAAGAAATACTTCCTAACGTCCCTGTGACTCGTCTGAGTCTTCAGCTTCCAGTTGTGACACCTTGTCCCTGTGTCCAATCTCTGGAACATCCTATCTCTGTCCACCTTGTCTATTCCCCGCAGTATCTTGTATGTCGTTATCATGTCTCCCCTGACCCTTCTGTCCTCCAGTGTCGTCAGTCCGATTTCCCTTAACCTTTCCTCGTACGACATTCCCTTGAGCTCTGGGACTAGCCTTGTTGCAAACCTTTGTACTTTCTCTAACTTCTTGACGTGCTTGACCAGGTGTGGGTTCCAGACTGGTGCTGCATACTCCAGTATGGGCCTAACATACACAGTGTACAGTGTCTTGAACGATTCCTTATTGAGGTATCGGAACGCTATTCTCAGGTTTGCCAGGCGCCCGTATGATGCAGCGGTTATTTGGTTGATGTGTGCCTCGGTGATGTACTCGGTGTTATGGTCACCCCAAGGTCTTTCTCCCTGAGTGAGGTCTGTAGTCTTTGTCCACCTAGCCTATATTCTGTCTGCGGTCTTCTTTGCCCCTCCCCAATCTTCATGACTTTGCATTTGGCTGGATTGAATTCGAGGAGCCAGTTGCTGGACCACATGTCCAGCCTCTCCAGGTCTCTTTGCAGTCCTGCCTCATCCTCGTCCGATTTAATTCTTCTCATCAACTTCACGTCATCTGCGAACAGGGACACTTCAGAGTCTATTCCTTCCATCATGTCGTTCACATATATCAAAAATAGCACTGGTCCTAGAACTGACCCCTGTGGGACCCCGCTCGTAACAGGCGCCCACTGTGATACCTCTTCACGTACCATGACTCGTTGCTGCCTCCCTGTCAGGTATTCCCTTATCCATTGCAGTGCCCTTCCTTTTATGTGTGCCTGATCCTCCAGCTTCTGCACTAATCTCTTGTGGGGAACTGTGTCAAAGGCCTTCCTGCAGTCTAGGAAAACGCAATCTACCCAACCCTCTCTCTCGTGTCTTACTTCTGTTACCTTGTCATAAAACTCCAGGAGGTTTGTGATACAAGATTTGCCTTCCATGAACCCATGCTGGTTTTCATTTATAATCTTGTTCCTTTCCAGGTGTTCGACCACTCTCCTCCTGATAATCTTCTCCATGACTTTGCACACAATACATGTCAGAGACACAGGTCTGTAGTTTAGTGCCTCGTTTCTGTTTCCTTTCTTAAATATGGGGACTACATTAGCTGTCTTCCATTTCTCAGGTAGTGTGTGTGTGTGTGTGTGTGTGTGTGTGTGTGTGTGTGTGTGTGTTTGAGTGTGTGTGTGTGTGTGTGTTTGTGTGTGTGGAACCAGCATTGAGCATAAAAGGAAGCATATCAGGTGCACAAGGAGTGGGCGCTGAAGGGCAGGCAGGCAGCGCCGAGACGCATGTGTCTGGAGGCTTTGCTGTGCTGCTGACAACACACTGCGTCAGCAACATCCAGGAAAAAAACATCAAAATTCACCTCAGGCTACAGTAGAATAAGCTGTATACAAGCTTTAGGGAAGCCACAGTTGAGTGTAGGGTGAGACACATGCCTTGCAAGGCGTCCAGGCCTGGACGTCCATTTGGTTTGGTAATCCTTGTGACACTGAGCGGCTTGTGCACTCAGATACACAGCTTTGGCCAGACATTTCCTAGATTTAATAGCGAAAGGCATTGTAAGCTTCCCAGTTGACTTCATAAATTTAAAGTATCCTGGTCGACTTCGGTAATTTAAGGCATCATGGGTGACTCAAGTAATTTAAGATATCCTGGTTGACTTAAGCAATTTAATGGTGTCCTGGTTGACTTAAGTAATTTAAGGTGTCTTGATAATTTATTAATATAAGTCAGGCTGACTGGCTTCCTTGAATCCCTTTAGAAATGTTATCATACTCACACTCCATCACTATTATTTGTACTCACGTATTTGTGGTTGCAGGTGGTGAGTCACTGGTCCTGGCCCTGCCTCTTAATTTGCCACTATTCAGATTCACTCCCTCTTAGCCTCTTGGGGCCTTTCGTACCTGCTCTGAAAACTGTGTATGGAGCCTGCCTCCACCATGTTCAGAACAAGATTATTCCACTTCTTGACCAAGTTCTATTACCAGCTGTGTCTCTGAGTTCCCGCTGCTCGCTTCTCAGACTGTGTCAATCTCATCAATTCCCTTCAGTATTTTGTAGGTTATAATCATATCTCCAATGTCCTTAGCCTCTTCTCGTAGTTTTAATAATATAATAATAATATAATATCTGGTGGCCTGGTGGCTAAAGCTTTCGCTTCACACGGCGAGGGCCTGGGTTCGATTCCCAGCCAGAGTAGAAACATTGGGCGTGTTTCTTTCCACCTGTTGTCTATGTTCCCCATCAGTAAAATGGGTACCTGGGTGTCAGTCGACTGGTGTGGGTTGTATCCCTGGACACTGACCTAATTTGCCCGACATGCTTAGCATAACAAGGGGCTTTCTATATAGTAGTATGTCATTGTTGTCAGCTAGGACTGTATACCATGTACATGTACTTTAGTAAATAAAGATATTATTATTATTATTATTATTATTATTATTATTATTATTATTATTATTATTATTATTATTATTATTTTTATTATTATTATGTAGTACAAGTACATGTACATGTACATGGTATACAGGCCTAGCTGACATCAGTGGTATACTACTATATAGAAAGCCCCTTGTTATGCTGAGCATTTTGGGCAAATTAGGTCTGTGTCCCAGGATGCGACCCACACCAGTCGACTAACACCCCGGTACCCATTACTGATGGGTGAACATAGACAACAGGCATACAGAAACACGCCCAATGCTTCTACTCTTGCTGGGAATCGAAACCAGATTCTTGCCATTTGAAGCAAGAGATTTAGACACCAAGCCACCAGAGCCCCTTTTTCATGCATCTTAGCTGTTGATCAAGCCTTGAGTTCATCTGCGCTTTCTCCAGTTTCTTAACATGCTTTTTCTGGTGTGGGTTCGATACTGGTGCTGCATACTCCAAGACTGTCCTAACGTATGTTGTATAAAGGGCCCAGACTTATTAATTTTTAGTTTCCTGAGCGCTGCTTTTAGATCAACTGGATGAACATAAGCGGGAAAGGTTATTCGCCTGATGTAAATTTCTGGTGCTATACTGTGCACTAAGCTCACACAAAGGTATTTCTATGTGAATAAAATCTGCAGCTTTTTTTCTCCCTAATACATACCTGGTTTCCGGTCTTCCTGTGCAGTCCCAATTTTCATGACTTTGCATTTACTGGTGCTGAATTCAAGCAACCACTTATCTGACCACTCTTGCAATTTGTCCAGATCCTGTCAGAACCTATCCCTGTCCTAATCTGTTTTAATTTTTCCCATTAGTTTTACAACATTAGTAAACAGGGATATACAGTATCTTGAATGTCATTCACACAAACCAGAAACAGTCCTGGATTAATACTAATCATTAAAGAACCCAGCTAGCTAATCTTCCTTATTCTGACATCTCTTACCTGATAGTCACTTTTTTGCTTCCTTCTCTTTAGATTTTCTTTGAAGCACTTGAGTACATTACATTTTATTAGCATGTGACTCAAGTTATTTGGTCTAGTCTCTTATGAAGTATGGAATCAAAGGCCTTATTGCAGTCTAAAACAATGCCATCCACCAAACTCTGTTTGTCTGTCTCTCTTTCTCTTTCTCATCTCATATTCGTTACTTTGTCACAGAACTATAAGTTGGTAAAACAATATTTTCCATCCCTAAACCAACGCACATCATTATGAAAATATTTCTCTCCAGGTGTTGTGCCACTTTTCTCTTCATAAGTTTCTGAATTACCTCTTAGGGTAGGCCTGTCAGAGGAACTGATCTGTAGTATAGTGCCACCTTATATTAAATATAAGGACTACATTTGTTGCCTTCCCTATCTTTGGTACTTGCTGTAGCTTATAACTAGTGGTTTAGTCAACGCTCATGAACCCTCTCGCATTATCATTATTATTATAATTAAATAAAGCACTAAATAAACCAACAAGGGTCACACAGCACTGCAGGGCAGGAAATAGTGCCGGGTCTATAAACAGCAAATTGGAAAGGAAATCAGAAGTGAGGGAAGAAATAGGCTGAAAGGGACGCTAGGGGATATAAGTCAAAGTTTGTATAGTAAAGAAGTTTCTGACAAAAAAGTAAAAAAGTCAAAGACAGGACCGTCAGCGACAATGGAGGTAAATTCTGCGAGCTCACTGGTAAGCCAGACAATCCACAAAAAAGTGACAAACTGAAACAAGGCTCTGACAAATCTCACAGAGAGAAATAGATATCCATGGGTAAGGTGAGTATGGCCGATGCGGAGACGGGAGAGTGCAATCTCGAGAGTGCAGTCTCCTGAGTACGGTAATGGTGGTATGAAGACGTCCACAAACTCAAACGCAGTTTATTTAGGATGTAATTTGTTATGGTGCATATCTGACCACCATTGTTTCCAAGGTTGTGAAGACGGGTAGATATGATGGTGACATAGTCCCTGAATGGAATACCTCTATAGGAAACCGGAAGATCACATATCGCTGGCTGCAGAGCAGCATCCACCTGTTCATTTCCCCGCATATCAACGTGTCTAGGGACCCAACAGAAAACGATGTCTTTGATTTTGCTAACTATACGATGCAACCAAAGTTGAATATAAAGGACCACCATATAGCTTGGCAGTAAAAATGCTAGCTGAGTCTAACAAGTGATCCTGGACAACATCATCAGGAAACACCGCTGCAAACCCAGCACCATCAGAAGATTTAGAACTCTCTGTATAAACAGCGATGGAATGAGCATGAGACCAGAATTGATCAAGAAAAAAGAGCGAGAAGCAGCCGTAGGTACGAGAGCTTTAGTGCACATCAGTAGGGAAGAACAGACATGAACCATCGGAACCTTCCAAGGGGGAAGGGAAAAGGCAGACACTACATGAACATACAAGGGAAGTAACTGGAAAGAAGACCAGAGTGAAAACGAAGAGAAAATAGATGGAGTAAGCAGTGGCACCGATTAAATAATGGGCCTCTGCTAACGTCTGAGACCAACCTATACATAGAAGGAACATGGTCATGAGAGTGGACAAAGTAACGAAGGCAGTGAGCATCAAGACGATTGGCTAAGGAAGGAACATTCGCCTCAGCATTGACACTTTCTACTGGGGATGAACGAAAGGCACCATGGCATAAATATAGACCTTGATGTTGAAAGGGATCTAGCTTAGAAGAGTTGCAGGAGAAGCTGAAGAATAAACTTGGTCGCCATAGTCCAGCTTCGACAAGAATAGGGCGGAATGCAAACGATGGATAATCTGGCGATCTGCTCTCCATGAACAATGCATGTGCAGGCTTACTCAGCCCTGTAACAACTTCAGACAGTATTATCAAGGCTGGCTCCTCCTCAGGAAAATTAATGAATAGAAAAAGAAATAATAATTCACAAAGATAAACACTTTATTATTTGTTAAAACAAACATAAAACAGTGAAACATGAAAGGTATATCCTATTTGAAAGAAAAATGAAAAATGAAATGAAAAAATTACATTTGAACTCAACGTTAATATATATATATATATATATGTCGTGCCGAATAGGCAGAACTTGCGATCTTGGCTTAAATAGCAACGCTCATCTTGCCATATAGGACAAGCGAAAATTTGTGTATGCAATAATTTCGCCAAAATCATTTTGAACCTAACGAAAAAAATATGTTTCACTGTGTTTGTTTAGTATTAAATTACTGTAAACAAATCTAAAATATATATAGTTGGGTTAGGTTAAAATAAATTGTTCTTGTTATAATAAGGTTAGGTAAGTTTTCTAAGATTCTTTTGGTGCAAAATTTTAAATTTTTACATTAACATTAATGAAAAAAAATATATCTTTAAACGTATAAGAGAAAATTTTAGAAAGGACTTAATTTTAAATGAGTTCTTGCTAAATGACCAGTTTTACATATTCGGCACGACATATATATATATATATATATATATATATATATATATATATATATATATATATATATATATATATATATATATATATATATATAGTGATACTGGGGTGTCTCGTGTTGGTGACACTGCGTGTTGTTGAAATTGTAGCCGTTGCTGATGATGTGAGGGGGGGAGGTTGCAGGTGTTGGTGACAACCCACCGGCTCATTCTTCACAGAATCTATAGCCGTGAATAATTAATCCAAATGACAGGAAAGCAGGTTCATTACCACTGCTATGATGAAGGGTTATGTCCTGCGTCAGTGTACATAACAGGTAGGTAGATTCAACATGGGACGTCTCAGGACATCAGTCCGTCTCCTTCAATTCTTCTCGTTGATCGGCAGGTGACCCAATCTGTCATTCCAAGAGTAGTGCTGGGAGCTGTGAGTCGAGTGATTACTGTTTGACCGGAGCCCCACACGTCACCTTTCGGTGGGGGGGGACGAAAAGGGGGAGATAGCAGGAGCTAGACTTACCCTACCTTAACAAGTAGCCGGCAATCAAACTATCACTTTCAGGGTGGGGGAAAAAGGGGGGGGGATAGTGGGAGCTAGACTTACCCTACCTTAACAAGTAGCCGGCAATCAAAATATTGTTACCATATACTCACTTGCTACTCCTATCTGTTGAACTTTTCCCTCACACTCCCCCATACCAAGACTTATAATCAAGGAGTATAAGAAGAATAGGCGAGGAAAAAGTTCTAACATGTGGAAGTCGCATAAGGCAACAAATTTTCTACTGACTGTCAAGACTTAACCAGTCAGAGAAATAATTGAATGAACCATTGATATACACAATATGGAACTTAAAAGTGCCAATGTCCACCTCAAGAGGCGATTGTTGGTTCCCTTAAAAGTTTCTAGGTATATGAAAGGTTTGTGATCCGTTTCTAAAATGAATTTTTTTCCCAGTAAATAAAATTCAAGTTTGGAGATACTCCACACAAGGGCCAAACATTCCTTTTCTATGGTGGAGTATCTCGTTTCTGCAGGATGGAAGTTTTAGATTTAATAAATATACAGGAACTAGGAGTGTGTGTATTTTGTGCAGTAAGCACCTGACACCTATTGCAAGAACTATACTTCTTTGTAACCTGAGAGTACATGCTTGGCCAAAAAAAAGTGTGCTTGAGTTTATGCCACGCCTTACGATGGGCCAAGTGTTCGATCACTGGCAAATCATGAGCCATTTGAAGAACAGTCTCTCGACATGGTTTAGGAACAACAAGGAGGGAATAATCTATTGCTGAAGAATGAGATTTAAATACAGATTAATATAAGATACCATTAATATATTCAAACTTATGAGATATGTATCTCCCGTGGATAACTTTGTTGTTAAAAGCTTGATTATGACAATCCCAAATTGAAGGGCAATCACACTGTATATTGACAAAGTCATCCTTGGACATAAAATCTGGGAAAATAAAAGGACTTACAGTGGGAGAAGAGGAGGTAGGAGAAGCCAGGGTTATGGTCTGAGCCCTAGCCAAGACATTGAGAGTGCCGGAGGCAATACCCTTATTTTCACCTGACGAGTGGACAGGTGATCCTGCTGCCTCACTATTGAGAGCAGTATCATCTGTTTCCACCCCCAAATGAACAGTACGAGACAATGCAGCTTCCGGTGTGGAATTGTTAAGGGGATTATTTAACTTGCAAAGAAGAGGAGCTGGAAAAATTAGATCAACGGGTGGTGACGAGAGATCCGCTTCTGAAGGAAGAGCGGCACCTTTAATGTTACCCACTATTATAGAACAAGTAATTGGGGCTAGTACCGCATTAGGCCAACCGGTGAACCATTTAGTTTTCAAGTAACAACGTATTGTAGGGAAAGTATTTTCACGACCCAAGTAATCTGAAAGAATAGAGGACACATGAAGGGTTTTAAAGTAAGGGAACAGTTTGTCCAAAATTACGAAGCACGTACATCCAGTGTCATGTAATATGTCTGAGACTTTTATACCATTAACTGCTCCTAAACAGAAGGGTGCTTGGTCATTACCGTCAACAAAACATCTACCAACTTTCTTTATTTTCTTGGAAGGACAATCTGGACGTTTATGTCCGATACCACCACACCGATGACATGTTGGTATAATAGCTGGTGACTTTTTTTCTACTGTAGGCTTCTTAATCTTTGGTTCAGGTGAACCATTGCCCTTAAGGTTCGATCCCTTTAGGTCTTTATAGGAATTGTGAGCCTCAGCATACAAGTCAGCGGCCTCAGCAACTTCATCAGCTTTAATCAGGTTACGTTCTCTAATGAATGTTCGTATCTGGTGGGGAAGAGCTGTCAGGAACTGGTCAGCAACCATGAAGTCTAAGAGATTCATAACTGTGATCAATTCCTGAACTCTCTATCCAAAAGTCGAATAAACGAGTGTTACCTGTAACTGCTGAAAGTTTTGGCCAGGCTGTAAGGTGGCATACCTGAAGTCTTTCCTGTAAGAATTTGTGGTTTTTTGATATGCTTTAAGGATTGGCTTCTTCAGTAGGTTATAATTACATATGATATCCTGCAACAAAGTTGCATAGATATTCAAAGCTGTACCAGAAAATAACATTCCTAACCTGGTAGCCCAGGTGTCAGCAGGCCATTCACAGAGGGTAGTGGTATTTTCAAACCTGATAATGTATGAAGTAATGTCTTCACCCTCTGTGAAGGGAGGTAAATTAGGTGTTGGAATATGTGTACTAGCTGCATGATGTTCAATTACTCCTTCCTCTAATTGTTGTTGTGTAAGAGTTAAATTTTTATTCTCTAATTCAAGGCGAGCTTTTTCGAGCTTGCGAGCTTTTTCTCTCTCCCTTAAGTCATGTTCTCTAGCTCTTTCCTCACGTTCTCTAGCTCTTTCCTCATGATCAAGTCTATCACACTCTTTTTTGTCTTCTAGCTCTCTTTCTAACTGTCTTTCTTGGCTTTCTCTTTCAGTTCTCTCTCTCTCCTTTTTCTCCTGTCTTTCAAGGTTCTCTTTCTCCTTTTTCTCTTCTCTTTCGATTCTCTCTCTTTCTTTTTCCTCTTCTCTTTCGATTCTCTCTCTCTCTTTTTCCTCCTGTCTTTCCCTTTCTAACAGTCTCTCTTCTCTCTCAATTCTTTCTCTTTCAAGTCTTTCCTGGATCTTAGCACTAATGAAAGATTCTAAATTTTTCCGTTTTTTTTTTTTTTATATTTATTTAAAACAATACAATACATTAAATAAACATAGGATTACTTGTCATTACATTCATAGACAGTAATTACAATTATCAATATATAACTAGAACGGTTATAAATAATCGTCCGTCCCCTATGCATTATGTACTTATCCTAAGGTAACACAAGAATACACAAATTCTTCGTTACCTTAATTAGAAAACCTCTTAATACATTATAAATAAAGAGAAACTATTTATCAATAATATGCCTTAGTGTTTGATTTTATGTCAAAAAAAAAAAAAAAAAAAAAAAAAAAAAAAAAAAAAAAAAAAAAAAAAAAAAAAAACCTTTGTAAAGACATTATACATAAACAAGTGCATATGTAAGAAAATATCTAAGAACGAACGATATGTAATGAAACTGGTAGTCAATTTACTGGACTACTGCAAAGATACAAAACATATTCAGTACATTACACAAAGGGAACCACTTAATAGCATGAGATAATTCTGAAATGCCAAACAAATAACATTATGCAACATACACACACCACATTCTTACCACATATACACACACACATTATGAGAGATTATGTACACATAATACAAAATTGTTACCCTCATATCTGGTCATATTCCAAAACATATATCCCAGGAGACCCCAAGCAGAACGTTACCAGGTATCATCCACATGCCTGATACAAGGAAAGTATAAAATGAAAAACTATATATATAAGTTGCACAAGGTGCTTTTACATAACACCTGTCATGCAATTCATGAGTTTGCTTCACAAGAGACCCACTCTCTTAATCACGTCAATTTAAGAACAAAAATTAGTTTCCAAGCAATAGTATATATATTTGTTTGAATAAAACATCATCCAAACTAACGATCATACCTATCATTTATACATTATACCACACCCATACCAATCGTATGCCACCTTCACTCACACATACTCAAGAAGCCAGCCTCGTGTACCCTTTAAGGTATTAACTCCCATAAATCCCTGACCTTGAATCTGCAATATCCCTTTGAAAATAAGAATAACCATCTGTTTCCCGTAATGTCTTTATTTCTTTGCTGTGTACCATAAAATATCGCTACCAGTGCTCTGATTCTCTCCCTCACAGATAAATGCCTATATACCCATGACGTATATACAAAATCCGTCACTAAATATCCGATTGCATTCTGTACCGGTGTTTCGACCCCCCACATCTAAACTTAAAGCTCTTAAGACACTAAACCCACCCCCACCCACCATTCTTAACACCTTACCAAACCACAACCTTAAGTGTTCCAATCTGTTACAGAAATAAACTGCATGAAAGACCGTATCAGGATCTCCACACACACAACACAGCCCCCCCTCCTGCACGCGCCTATTCGCTAAAACTTCCCCGGACGGCAGTATATTATGTAAAAATTTAAACATTATCTCCCTGACCTTGGCTCGTAACCGTAATGCTTTTAAACGACCCCATATGTCCTTCCATGCATACATTGGATATATTCCCTCCACCTTAGCCACTACCTCCCTGCCCTCTACCAGTGCCAATTTGCCGATCTTGATCTTGTGTGGATCTTTTACATAAATTAACATCCTCAACATGTCCTCACATCTCTTTACATCCGTGCCGGTCAACCAACGTACCAAGTCCCGTCTTATCCAGGTCAAACCCGTGCCAGCCATTCTACCCTCTCTCAAGTAGCTATGCTTGACATACATGCCTAACATTCTATTATGCAGATTCATTAGCCCCAGGCCACCCCGGCCAACCGGAAGCGACACCACATCCCTCGTTAACCAATCACAACCTGAACCCCAAATATATCTATATACACGCGTTAACATACGCTTTTCATCATATGGATGTAACAGAAAAATACATGCCACATGCCACAACTTACTGAACAAAATCACATTCACCACAATTGCGCGCTGATGTATAGACAAGCCTCCTTCCCTCAAACCTGTTAAACGACCTAAAACCCTCTCTACAGCCTCACTTGAATTCACCTTCCTCGCATCCTGTATGTTATCCCTATGCACAATCCCACACACCTTAATTTGATTTACTAAAGGCCAGCCTTCCCTCTGGCCTAATACCACACCCGCACAATCCCCCACCCCCATAAGCATTGATTTTTCCTTATTAACCGTCATTCCGGTTGCTTTCCCGAAACATTCCACCAATTTGCTCACTTTTCCTAAAACCTTGGCTCCACGAAATAAAACCGTAGTGTCGTCCACGTAACCTATAATTCCTGATTGTACCCCAACCCAACCTTGCTTGTCATCTAAAAAACGGGTCCTGAATCAACGCAAAAAGAATTTGTGATATAGGACACCCCTGCCGCAATCCCCTATGCATCCTAACAACTTTTCCCAACCTACCGTTTACCTGCACCCTAAACGTAGCCTGCTCGTACAAAACCTGTGCCCAACTAACAATTTCCTTTCCGAAACCTTGCCACTGCATAAACTTCCATAATGCATCTCTCTCCACGCAATCGTATGCAGCATGCCAATCTAAAGCTAATATTCCACCCTTATTACCCCTCCCGTTTTCCTCAATGAACCTGCGAATAATTCCTTGTCCCACACACATAGATCGTCCTGGCACACCATATTGTCCCTCGTCCAGAACTCTCTCCAAAACCCGTTTTATCCTATTTCCTAACAATTTCGCAAATATTTTATAGTCGCCACACATTAATGAAATTGCCCTATAATTATGTATATAATTCCCAGATTTTTTTTTCGGGACTAGAACAACCACCCCTGTTCTTTGTTGCTGTCCCATAATGCCACTATTTTTCATGGCATTAAATAATATCACCAAAAAATCGCGAATACAATCCCAATTGTCCTTGTAAAAATCACAAGGGATTCCGTCAATCCCTGGCGACTTCCCAACACTCATACCCTCCACAGCCAACCTAATCTCTTCTTCACTTATAGGTCCATTCAAAGCCAACCTGTCCATGTACTCTAGATTACAACGTACATATTCACCCATTTCTCCCAGCGCCCCCTTAGAAATCCCAGCATTTTTGTATTGCAATTCATACCATGCGTCTACAAAGGTATTCATAGCCTCCGTTGACCGAAGGACCTGCCCCCTACTAAAGTCTCCCAATGACTCCTGAACCTCTAATCCCATTAATTCTGTCGCCTTACGACGTCTGCCCTGCTCTCGCAAGACAAACGCCGAAGGATGGTCACTCCATAAAACCTCATCAATTCCACTTGCTATCCGTGCCGCATCAAAAATACGATTGTGAATGTCTCTAATTAAGCGTTTTAAATTTTCAATTTCAACCACCGGATACACTCCCCCACCCTTTGTATAACATGCTTGCAGTTGATTTTCAAGATAATTCAATAGCCCATACTGCATTCTCTTGTCTTCTTTTCCTTGCTGCTGATAAAAATTCCTCACCTTCACCTTACCGACAGTTTCCCACCATTCGACTATATCAATTCCCTCCTGCCATTCAGCCCACCATCCTCTCCAAGCACTCACAAAATCTTCCCTCACACCTCTTTTATGCATTAAACCCACATTCAACTTCCAGAAACCTCTGTAACGCCTCGGTAATCCTACCCAGTCAACATCCACCATAACACCTCTGTGATCGGAAAAGCTCACATTTAGCACACGTACACTCCTGACGCTGACACCTCTAGAAACGTATATGCGATCCAGTCTTACCGCATACTCCCTTCTAACGAACGTATGCATGACCCCACCCACCTCATCCCCCCCCACATCCGTAAAAAAACCTCTCCCTTTCGGTTCGACATCCTTGCGACGATCAATGCAATTCCAATCACCCCCAATAATCGTGACGACTGGCAGTGATCTTAAATGGTACACCAACACGTCCCTAAAAAACGCATTTTTTACACGCATGTCACCTTCCGCTGGTCCGTACACCCCCAGGAAGGCCACCCGTACCCCACCCCACATCCCATCAACCCTAACAACCCTCCCCTCCTCTCCCACCTCATATGTTTGCAAAGAAAACGGGCTAGCCTCTTTAACTAACACTGCTACACCACCTTTCAGTCTATTAGAACAGCCCATGTACAAAATATATTCAGGAATCAGCAATTCACCTAAAGATTTATAATTGTGTTCTTGTAAGAATACAACATCGGGTACATAATTTTTTAACAAGGCCTCCAAAAACTTACGTTTTTCAACGGACCGTAACCCATTTATATTTAAAGTAAGACACTTGAACGTTTCATTGGAGGTTTACCCTTGGATACCTTGACATTCTTGGTTCCCTTGCGTATATCTCCACTTCTTCCCCCCCCCCTCTGTCGTTCTCCTTGACATGCTGAACACATGTAGATTTGCCCTTGTCTCTACGGGTCACATCGCACCATGCTTTGTTCCCCGACCGTTGTCCTGGTGTCAAAACATCTTGAGAGTCAGATGTCACCGCCACTCTCTTACGAGAACTGCGGCCAGTATCCATCTCATCTTCAGAACTGTTGTTTCTATGAACTTCCACGACCACAACCTGATGTTCAGCAATATGCCCGGCGGATGCCCCGTCCTTCTCCTTCACACTTACATCCTCTAAACCACCATGAAGCCCCTCAGATGTGGAAGCATCCAATAAAACATTCAGAACTTCTTGAATAGATTGCTCCACATCAACCTGAGTATGAACGAGGTCTTCCTCTGTCGTCGCCGATACCACGCCCACGTCCTCCACTGCACCAGGGAGGGTTAGACATATCGGCGATTCTTCAACCTCACCCTCTACCTCCTCACTCCACAATTTATGAGGCAATATATGTTGTTGTGTAGCAGCAGCATATGATCGCTGCTCCACCTTACTTCCGTCGTTTTATCACGTCTTGTAGGGCATTGTGCCGCCATATGGTCATACATCCCACAAAGCCTGCACGTACGCCTTTGTCCTGAGTACGTAACGTACACTTGTGTACGAAAGTCCTCCATAACCACATATGACGGAATAGGGTGCTTGAGGGACATTTTCAGGGAGAACGACCCCTCCAGCATACCAACTAGAGGACCATCATTCCACCGTCCCATAGTTGCCATATGAACCGTGCCATAGCGTGCAAAAACATTCCTCAAATCACTCTCGTCCGCCTCAAAAGGAACGTTTCGTACCTTGATCCAGGTGTAAAAACGGGAGACGTAGTGAAGGCGAACAGTGACACCAGGATTGACGGTTTTGATCACATCCTGATATGTGGCAACCATATTTTCGTAAGTACTATTTTGTCTGAATTTGACAAAAAGCCTCGAATTGCTGTTCAAAGAGACACCATAAAGATCTTCATTATTGATACCATATGTATCTCGGAGTATCGCAGTAAGCAGTAGATGTGTATTCTGATTGTTGAACGAGCCTGTCACTAATTGAAGGCAGACGGTGTTGACTCGCCTACGTGCACCTTCCGCCATTGTGAGTGCACTGAGAAAAACTGCGCAACAATCAACAGCCTGGTAAACTGCGCAAGAACAAACTCAAACAGGAGCGTCTGCGCAGCACGTCCACTCGGCCCGGAAGCGAAGAGGACAATAATCCCATGCTAATCTTCTCTGTATCGTTCCAATTTTAGTATATGTACTGCCGAAGCAAGTACATCCTCTAATTGTTGTTGTGTAAGAGTTAAATTTTTATTCTCTAATTCAAGGCGAGCTTTTTCGAGCTTGCGAGCTTTTTCTCTCTCCCTTAACTCATGTTCTCTAGCTCTTTCCTCACGTTCTCTAGCTCTTTCCTCATGATCAAGTCTATCACACTCTTTTTTGTCTTCTAGCTCTCTTTCTAACTGTCTTTCTTGGCTTTCTCTTTCAGTTCTCTCTCTCTCCTTTTTCTCCTGTCTTTCAAGGTTCTCTTTCTCCTTTTTCTCTTCTCTTTCGATTCTCTCTCTTTCTTTTTCCTCTTCTCTTTCGATTCTCTCTCTCTCTTTTTCCTCCTGTCTTTCCCTTTCTAACAGTCTCTCTTCTCTCTCAATTCTTTCTCTTTCAAGTCTTTCCTGGATCTTAGCACTAATGAAAGATTCTAAATTTTTCCGTTATTCCTAACTTACTTCCAGCATTCATCCAAAATTGGTATTCCTCCATATTTGCAAGAATAACTTAAACTATCAGGGGAAAAGGAAACTGGTATCAAAGAAAACAGAGGGTTCAAATCCTGCTCCACTCAAACTGTAAATAAACCAGATGGCTCGATCCCTGCTTCAATTAAACAATATGTATTAATGAAAACGAAGGATTCTATGTCGGCTCCGAGCAAATAGTAAGTAGAATGGGGTCCCTTGACCATCCAATCTTCTCACCAACAAATCAAGAGTGTCCTACGACAGTTCCCTTGATATAATAAAGAGCTCAATGAAACAAATTGTCACTGGAAAATCTCGGGTCCCTAGAGTCTAATCCTCCAAAGTGTTTCAAGCTCACAAAAGGTGGCAGAATTAACTATTATATCCTGCCTTGACTTGACTTACAATAAATTGAGACTATAACAATCACCAAATCTTTTAAATACCTGTACTGTATTCCTACCATAGAGAATGATTACTCATGGCTGGTGGTAACCGTCTGTGGTATGAGGCGTTGAAGTTCCATTGGTAGATTCGAGATGGAATTGAATCTTGATTCAGCCGAGTTGATCCTGGCAAGGTCGCCACTTGTGAAGGCTTACTCAGCCCTGTAACAACTTCAGACAGTATTATCAAGGCTGGCTCCTCAGGAAAATTAATAGAAAAATAAATAATAATTCACAAAGATAAACACTTTATTATTTATTAAAGCAAACATAAAACAGTAAAACATGAAAGGTATATCCTAATTGAAAGAAAAATGAAAAATGAAATGAAAAAAATGACATTTGAACTCAATTCTAATATATATATATATATATATATATATATATATATATATATATATATATATATATATATATATATATATATATATATATATATATATATAATGATACTGGGGTGTCTGGTGTTGGTGACACTGCGTGTTGTTGAAATCGTAGCCATTGCTGATGATGTGGGGGGGGATCGCAGGTGTTTGTGACAACCCACTGGCTCGTTCTTCATCAGTCTATAGCCGTGAATAATTAATCCAGATGACAGGAAAGCAGGTTCGTTACCACTGCTATGATGAAGGGTTATGTCCTGCGTCAGAGTACATAGCAGGTAGGTAGATTCAACATGGGACGTCTCAGGACATCAGTCTGTCTCCTTCAATTCTTCTTGTTGGTTGGCAGGTGGCCCAATCTGTCATTCCAAGAGTAGTGCTGGGAGCTGTGAGTCGAGTGATTACTGTTTGATCGGAGCCCCACACGTCACCTTTCGGGGGGGGGGGGATGAAAACGGAGGGGATAGCCGGAGCTAGACTTACCCTACTTTAACAAGCAGCTGGCAATCAAACTATCACTTTCCAGGTGGGGGAAAAAGGGTGGGATAGCGGGAGCTAGACTTACCCTACCTTAACAAGTAGCCAGCAATCAAACTATTGTTACCATATACTCACTTGCTACTCCTATCTGTTGAACTTTTCCCTCACAATGCACAAAAATTTTATGAAGGTTTAGCCGACTATGGAAAGCTACTCTCAAAGAGGAAGTGTGAGGTTTCCATGTCAACCGGTGATCGAGCATCAGGCCATGAAACTTGACCATATCACATTACAGGATACATGAGTCGTGCAAGTACAATGGAGTATCTGGGACAAGAGGATGTCTAGTGAAAGTAATGAAATAGTTTTTGCACCAGAAAATTTAAATCCATGAGAAGTGACCCAATGGAAAACACAGTCAATCATATCCTGAAGGAAAGCTGCTACCAGGCGACAGTCAGCTCCTGGGTAAGCTATAGCAAAGTCATCCACATAAAGCGACGACCAAATATGCAATGGAAGAATGGACTTTAGATCATGTATTGCCAAGAGAAAAAGGGAAGTGCTAAGGATGAAGTCTGAGGAAAGTGAGGCACCAACACGGACAAGAAAATGTCTTTCAGACAAGAAAGGAGCAAGGAAGGTCTGCAGATTACCATGGAGGCCTTAGGAGTGGGCCTGAACTTAGATGGCATATCTCCAAGTGGTGTCATATGCCTTCTCGAGATCAAAAAAGACAGAACTGTCAGAACTGTATTATCAAGGGCATTTCGCACATAAGTATGTAAGTGGAGCAAGGGTTCCAGAGAAGAGTGGCCCTTGCAAAAGACATATTGGCAAGGAGAAACGCTATTGTGAGTCTCCAAATACCATATCAGATGTCTATTCACCAATTGTTCCATCATCTTGCAGACCACTGGTGAGAGCAATGGGACGATGGTGAGACGTATCATGCCCCGAAGTGCCTGGTTTGCGAAATGGCAGATTTCCATTCTTGATGTAGAACCCCTAGCATCCAAATAAGGTTGAAAAAATGCTAAAGGACTGTAAGAGCTGTAGAATGCAGGTGCTGTAGCATACGGATATGGACACCATCGGGCCCAGGCGCCAATGACCAGCAAATGGAAAATGTGGACTCTAGTTCTAAGAGAGTAAAAGGTACGTTATAAGGCCACATCCAATTTAAAGAAAAATCTAAGGGTGATTGCTCCCTGCAGAAATAGAAGCAAGAAACGAGGGACAGAGGTGAAGCCTTTGTGAAACACAGACAAGATAGTTCCCAATTTCCGTGGCAACTTCAAAAGGTTTTGCAACACTGACACCAGCAACTCGCAGCTGGGTCTGGGGCGTACTTGCCACACAACTTCCGTACCTTCTGCCAAACCACACTCATGGGGGTAGTCGAGGTAATGGAAGAAATGTAGTCTTGGTAACAATTGCATTTAGCATTGTGTATGACGCGACGAATGACTGCCTTTGTCTGCTTAAAAACAAGATGATGATCTATGGGCTGAATATCTCGATAATGGCCCCACACAGCAATTTTCAAGCACTCTGCACTGGCACATGCAGGAGACCACCAAAGCACATATGTTTGAGAATGCCTCCCGGATGTTTGAGGAATAGAATGTGACACTGCAGTCAAAACTAAGCTCAAAAATTGGTGCACCAGCTCATCAACAGAGGACGAAGAAGGGTCCCCACAAAAGTGGTAAGATGAGAGTATAAGTCCTAATTCGCTCGTCCAAATTCCCAACAGGGGCTACAAGGAGTCATGAATGTGAAGCAGAAGTAATAAGAATAGGAAAATGATCAATATCATGCAAATCCAGGAAAACAGACCAAGCATAATCAAGTGCAACTGACGAGGAGCAGATAGAAAGATCAATGCAAGAGAGAGAGAGTTAGTACGAGAGCCAAAATAGGTGGGAACACCCATGGTTAAACCGTGAAGGGAAGGATGAGTAGTGAAAAGAATCTCCAACTGATAACCAGAAGATTCAGTGGGACCTTCCCCAAAGATAATGATGAGTATTAAAATCATCTAACAACAAGATGGGAGGTGGTAGAGAAGAGATCAAGAATGCAACATTAGAGATACAGAATGCATAGGAAGGAGAGAGATATAGAGAGCAAACTGTATACCACGTGTGCAAATAGATATGGGCCGCAGTATAATGCAGCAGAGATAGAAAAAAGACCTTTAGAAACGGTATACCAACGCGCACAACATGCACACTCATTAAAAGTTTCATCAGGAAGGTGGTTAAAAGAATGCAACAGCACATAGCCCAAAACGCGACGGATAACAGCTGAACGAACTTTAGGCTCTTGTAACCTGACACACACACACACACACTGGGGAAAACTGGGAGAGCAACACCTGGAGCTCTATCCGATTACCCATGAGGCCACGAATATTCCATTGTAAATAAGTTATTATTCATAAAGACAGGTGTTCCAACAATGAGAAAACAATAAAAATCTACGGTCTAGTAGAATCAGTGAGAGTAATGTGCTTGTGAATTATGATAGGAACGTTATCAATAGAAGTAAAGTAGCAAAGATCATGAGCTTGGGGTGCATTCTGATCTGTAATAATGCGTGCATCACTCTGAAGAGAGTGAAAGGATATATTTTGGCCAGTATATCGTAAAAGAGCTTTACCGATACTATGATCTGAAAGATAATCAGTAGGAGATGTCGGTTGCAAGGAAAAGAATTTGGTCCACTGTGTACTTATACACATGGTGCTTAAAGAAAGTGGATGTCATGTAGGTCATTTCTGGGTGGAATGAGCAGAAATCGAAGAGCCATCGTCAGCAAATGGTCTAGATCTGAAAATCGTTGCACTGTATCTGGGGAAGCCGGAGATATGACTAACGATGTGCAAGGGTCAGAGACACTAGAAGAAATGGCAGAGCCTCAGCACTCGAAGCAGGTGATGAAGCATTACCAGCAGGAAGTGCAGGGGAATGGGAAAAGTCTGGAGAATGGTCCAATAATGAAGCCAGGTCAGAACAGGATGCGTTACCAAAAGGGGCATGGGAGGTGGAGGGCGTCATAGAATGATGTCTCCATGATGATGGTACTTCTTTCTTATTATTATTTAAAGAAAAGAAAAGAAGGAGAATAAAAGAAAGAGGGAAAGTGGAGGGACAGTTACTAGAAGACATGAAAAAGCCGTAAGTTCCTCCCCTCATCTAAGAGGGCCTCGACACTAGCAGCAGCGTAGATGCAGCATAGAACCGGTGCCATACCTAACAATTCATGCCAGTAAACCAGTGCATCGGGATAGTAACCACACATCTACTGAGCCACCTTGGAGGACAGTAGAGAGAGGTATATGTCCTGGATGTGGGAAGTACAGTGCTCTCACTATGAAGGAAGGATGAGAATATTTGCAGTTTGGAGAGACATCTGAAGAAAACAGTGATGGAGTGAGTGATAGTGAAAGTGTTTCATCTTTTTCGGGTCATCCTATTTCTATGGGAGAAGGATGGTGTGCTAAAACAAAAAAATGGTGAATACGTACACACACACACACACACACACACCAAGGGGAGAACAATTGGGAGCAAGGAAAGCAATAAGAGGGGGGAGAGGGTGGAGAGGGTGTTAGGTCCTATGCAGAGACACGACCATGCCACCAAGAGCTACAGGAAAAAATAAGGGAAGCAATGGACATGTACAAATGGACCCAGAGGCACAAAGGGATAGACAGTGGGAGGAGGAGAGAGGTCGGTGTTTATTCATCAGCTTCGGGAGAGCAAGGGGAGGACACACAATGAAAGATGGCAGAAAGAAAAACAGGAGATAGGGAACGTCATCAAAGAAATAGGCGAGGAGGACATGAATGAGATAGTAATTTTTTAGAGAATGGGGGTGGGGGGGTACGTGAAAGAAAGAAATCATTCAGTCAAACTGATTTTCAAGACAGAAATGGTGCGATACAGGATTCTGCAAGAGAACCACTGATAAAGGAATCATCAATGTACATGAGGGTGTTCCTAGATCAAGATAGAGCAAACACAGAATGACAGCAGCTGAGTGAAAGGACACAGATGTGAAAGGGGCTAGGAAGAGAGACAGGGACAAAGCGCAAGCCCACACAGAACCACCCCTAGAACATGGTATCCTAACACAAACCACAATCCACACATACAGCCCCCACCCCACACTACACTGTAGAATCCCACAGCACACCGCCAGGTCCCCCACCCTCACAGATCCACAGAACACAGTGTTGGAAAGGAAATTGTAGGTATGATGCACCAACGCTGATGGAATAACGAATAAATGGGAAGAATGGCATGATAGTGTCAAAGAGGCATCACCGGACATCATAGCTCTCACAGAAACCAAGCTCACAGGAATAATAACAGATGCCATCTTTCCAACAGGTTATCAGATCCTGAAGAAAGACAGAGGGAACAGAAGGGGTGGAAAACTGGCACTGCTTGATAAACTGGAGAGAGGAGACAGAGCAGAAGCAAGAGAATATGTAATAGGAACACCTCAGACTGGAGGTCCCAAGGTAGTAATTGCAGTGATGTATAACCCACTACAGAACAGTAGGAAGCCAAGGCAAGAGTATGATGAGAGTAATAGAGCGATGGTTGACACTGGCTGAGGTGGCCAGAAGGGCTCATGCTAGCAGGGCAAAGCTACTGATCATGGGTGACTTCAACCACAAGGAAATCGACTGGGAGAACCTGGAGCCACATAGGGGCCCCTGAAACATGGAGGGCTAACATGATGGAGGCGGTACTGGAAAACTTCATGTACCAACACATAAGGGACACTACCAGAGAGAGAGGAGAAAATAAACCAGAAAGACTGGACCTAGTATTCATGCTGAGTAGTGCAGACATTGAGAACATAACATACGAGAGACCCCTCGGGGCGAGTGATCATGTGGTCCTGAGCTTCGAATACATAGTAGAGTTACAAGTGAAGAGGGAAGCAGGAAGGGCAGGATGAATGAAGCCAAACTACAGGAGAGGGTACTACACAGGCATGAAGAATTTCCTACGCGGGGTTCAGTGGGACAGAGAACTGGCGGGGAAGTCAGTAAACGAGATGATGGGACATGTGACAGCAACATGCAAGGAAGCTGAGGAGAGGTTTGTACCCAAGGGTAACATGAATAATGAGAAAGCCAGGATGAGCCCATGGTTCACCTAAAGGTGCAATGAGGGCAAAACCAAGTGTGCTAGGGAATGGAAGAAGTATAGAAGGCAAAGGACCCAGGCGAAAAAAAAAAGCAATCCTAGAGCCAGAAATTAATTTGCACGGGTAAGAAGAGAGGCCCAAAAACAATATGAGAATGATATAGCAGTGAAAGCCAAATCTGACCCACGACCACATCAGGAGGAAAATAACAGTCAAGGACCAGGTAATCAGACTGAGGAAGAAAGAAGGGGAGGTCGCAAAAAAATGACTGTGAAGTGTGTGAGGAGCTTAACATATTCAAAGAAATGTTCACAGAGGAGACAGAAGGGCCTCAAGAAAGGCAGGGAGGTGGGGTACACCATCAAGTGTTGGACACAATACATACAACCGAGGAAGAAGTGAAGAGGCTGCTAAGTGATCTAGATACCTCAAAGGCGATAGGGTCGAATAACATGTCTCCATGGGTCCTGAGAGAGGGAGCAGAGGCACTATCGAATAACTATCTGCAACACATCTATTGAAACAGGGTGACTGCCTGAAATATGGAAGACAGAAAATGTAATCCCAGTTTTTTAAAAAGGAGACAGTCACGAAGCATTAAACTATAGATCGTTGTCACTGACATATATAGTATGCAAGGTTATGGAGAAGATTATCAGGAGAAGATTGGTGGAACACCTAGAAAGGAATGAGCTTATCAACGACATCCAGATTCAGGGACAGGAAATCCTGTGTCACAAACCTACTGGAGTTCTATGACAGAGTGATGGTAGTAAGAGAAGAGAGTGAGGGGTGGGTAGACTGCATTTTCTTGGACTGTAAGAAGGCGCTTGCCAATTCTACACAAGAGATTAGTGCAAAAGCTGGAGGACCAGGCAAGTATAACAGGGAAGGCACTACAATGGTTCAGAGAATACCTGCCAGGAAGACAAAAGCGAGTCGAAGTGTCCCTGTTTGCAGATGATGTTAAGCTGATGAGAAGAATTCAATTGGACGAGGACCAGGCAGAACTACAGAGGGATCTGGATAGGCTGCAAGGCCGGTCCAGCAACTAGCTCCTTGGTTTAACCCCGCCAAGTGCAAAGTCATGAAGATTGGGGAAAGGAAAAGAAGACCACAGACAGAGTACAGTCTAGAGGGCCAGAGCCTACAAACCTCACTCAAGGAAAAGGATCTTTGGGTGAGTATAACACTGGGGACATCTGAGACACACATCAACCAAATAACTGTACACTGTGTATGTTAGACCCAGATGCAGCACCAGTTGGGAATGCACACTTAGCTATGCATATGAGGAATCTAGAGAAACTGCTAAGGTTTGCAACAAAACTAGTCCTGGAGCTAAGGGAAATTGGCCTGATGACACTGGAAGACAGGAGACATAGTGAGGGATATGACAACGACATATAAAATACTGAGAGAAATCGACAACATGGACAGAGACAGAATGTTCCAGAGAGGGAACACAACAACAAGGGGTCACAGTTGGAAGTTGAAGATTCATTTGAACCACAGTTATATTAGAAAGTACTTCTCCAGTCACAGAGTTGTCAGGAAGTGGAATAGCCTGGGAAGTGATGTAGTGGAGGCAAAACCATGCATCGCTTAAAGGAGAGGTATGATAAAACTCATGGAGCAGGAAGAGTGACCGAGTAGTGGCCAGTGAAGAGGCGGGGCAAAGAGCTGTGAATCGGCCCCTGCAACCACAGCTAGGTGAGTACACACACACACACACACACACACACACACACACACACACACACACACACACACACACACACACACACACACACGCACACACACATGGGGGTCCCAAAACGTGGAGAGCCAAGATGATGCATGCGGTTCTTTAAAACCTTATGTATCAACATGTTAAGGACACTACCAGAGTGAGAGGGGAGGATGAACCAGCAAGACTGGACCTTGTGTTCACCCTGAGCAGTTCAGATATTGAGGACATCACATATGAGAGACCCCTTGGAGCTAGTGATCACATGGTTCTGTGTTTTGAATGCATAGTAGAACTACAAGTAGAGAAGGTAACAGGAGGTGGATGGGAAAGCCAAACTATAAAATGGGGGATTACACAAGTATGAGGAACTTCCTGCAGGAGGTTCAGTGGGATAGAGAATTGGCAGGAAAGTCAGTAAATGAAATGATGGAATACATAACAACAAAATGCAGGGAGGCAGAGGAAAGGTTTCTTCCCACAGACAATAGAAATAATGGGAAGAACAAAGCCAGTCCTTGGTTTACCCAAAGGTGTAGGGAGGCAAAAAATAAGTGCAACAGAGAATGAAAAAGATACAGGAGAAAAAGTATCCATATTTAAAAATGGAGACAGAAAAGAGCCACTAAACTATAGACCAGTGTCACTGACGTGCATAGTATGCAAAGTAATGGAGAAGATTATCAGGAGGAAAGTGGTGGAGCACCTGGAACAGAAGAGTATAAAAGCCAACCAGCACAGATTTATGGAAGGCAAATCGTGTGTCACAAACCTACTGGAGTTTTATGCTAAAGTAATAGAAGTAAGACACAAGAGAGAGGGGTGGGTTGATTGCATCTTCTTGGGCTGCAAGACGGCCTTTGACGCAGTTCCTCACAGAAGATTAGTGCAGAAGTTAGAGGATCAGGCGCGTATAACAGGAAAGGCACTGCAATGGATCAGAGAATAACTGACAAGGAGGAAACGAGGAGTCATGGTACGTGATAAGGTGTCACAGTGGGCACCTGTGACCAGCGGGATCCCACAGGGGTCGGTCCTAGGACCAGTGATATTTCTGGTATGTGTGAATGACATGATGAAAGGGTTAGGCTCAGCAGTGTCCCTGTTCGCAGATAATGTGAAGTGAATGAGGAGACTTAAATCAGATGAGGATCAGGTAGGACTTCAAAGAGACCTGGACAGGCTGAACACCTGGTCCAGCAACTGGCTTCTCGAATTTAACCCCGCCAAATGCAAAGTAATGAAGATCGGGGAAAGGCGAAGAAGACCGCAGATGGAGTATAGGCTAGGTGGCCAAAGACTGCAAACCTCACTCAAGGAAAAAGATCTTGGGGTGAGTATAAGACCGAGCACGTCTCTGGAAGCACACATCAACCAGATAACTGCTGCAGCATATGGGCGCCTGCCATATCTGAGAATAGCGTTCCATTACCTTAGTGAGGAATTGTTCAAGACACTGTACACCGTTTACATCAGGCCCATATTGGAGTATGCAGCACCTGTTTGGAACCTACACTTAATCAAGCACGTCAAGAAATTAGAGAAAGTGCAAAGGTTTGTGACAAGGTTAGTTCCAGAGCTAAGGGGAGTGTCCTACGAAGAAAGGTTGAGGGAAATTGGCCTGAAGACACTGGAGGACAGGAGGGTTTGGCGAGACATGATCACAACATACAAAATACTGCGTGGAATAGACAAGTTGGACAGAGACAGGATGTTCCAGATAGGGGACACAGAAGTAAGGGGTCACAATTGGAAGTTGAAGACTCAGGTGAGTCAAAGGGATGTTAAGAAGTAGTTCTTCAGTCATAGAGCACTTAGGAAGCGGAATAGCCTAGCAAGTGATGTAGTGGAGGGAGGAACCATACATAGCTTTAAGATGAGGTATGATAAAACTCATGGAGCAGGAAGAGAGAGGACCTAGTAGCACTCAGTGAAGAGGCGGGACCAGGAGCTGAGCCTCGACCCCTGCAACTACAATTACGTGAGTACAATAAGGTGAGTACACACACACACACACACACACACACACACACACACACACACACACACACACACACACACACACACACACACACACACACACACACACACACATGTCTCAGAGGATGCAATGGGAGTCACATTGGGAGGTGGAAAGGGAGAGATCAGTTTTTGTCTATGGGCTAGACGAAAGGAAACGGCCTCTCAAAGTAATTTTCAAGGCAGAATCAACTCGAACCATGATCCTGCAGGAGAAAGCATGGCTGAGAGGCAAACAGAAGTTCATGAGTGTATACCTCGATCGAGACAGAACACAGGAGGAAAGGATGATACTGAAAGAGAGTACGTAATAAGGCAAATAGATTACTGGGATTTATATCAAGAAGTGTAAGCAACAGAAGTCCAGAGGTCATACTGCAGATTTATACATCATTAGTAAGGCCTCACCTAGATTATGCAGCTCAGTTCTGGTCTCCATATTACAGAATGGACATAAGTTCGTTAGAAAACATTCAGCGTAGGATGACTAAATTAATACATAGCATTAGAAATCTTCCTTATGAAGAAAGATTGAAGACTCTTAAGTTACATTCACTTGTTAGACGAAGAATGAGGGGAGACCTGATCGAAGTGTATAAGTGGAAGATAGGTATTAATAAAGGGGATATTAATAAGGTCTTGAGGATGTCTCTCCAAGAGAGAACCCGCAGTAATGGATTTAAATTAGATAAGTTTAGATTTAGAAAGGACATAGGAAAGTATTGGTTTGGAAACAGGGTAGTTAATGAGTGGAACAGTCTACCTATTTGGGTTATTGAGGCTGGGACTTTGGGTAGTTTCAAATTTAGGTTGGATAAGTACATGAGTGGGAGGGGTTGGATTTGAGTGGGACTTTCACATCAGAGCTTATTTCTTGGGTGGCATTGAAAATTGGGTTGGGCAAATGTTTTGTAAGTGGGGTGAATTGTAAAGGACCTGCCTAATATGGGTCAACAGGCCTCCTGCAGTGTTCCTCCTTTCTTATGTTCTTATGTTCTTAAGAGAGAGTGCAAAAACGAAAGGAGGAATGGGAGGAAATGACAAAGAAGAGCAGAATAGCACAGGCACAGGTGGAAGGACAGGCATACCCCCCAGAAACACCTGCAGAAGGACTCCAGCCACGACACCCCCAAGGCAACTGAACAATCCAAACCAACCATCACACACCGATCCCTCTGTTCCCCCCCCCACACACCACGAACCCTACCCTTACAGCAACCCCTATGGGAGCTATTCCTCCACCTCCACTGCAACCCTCAACAGGCCCCCACCAGGGCTCCTGCTCTCCCAACCCCAGTATTCCCCCAGGACCACAGTTACAGTATTAGAACAGAAGTTGAAGGTTTGGTACACAAATGCGGATGGATTAACGAATAAATATGAGGAATAGCAAGAAAGAATCAATGAGAAGTCCCCGGACATCATAGCAGTTACAGAAACAAAGCTCACGGAGACAATAACAGATGCAGTTTTCCCACCAGGGTACCAGATCATGAGGAAAGATAGAAAGGGCAGAGGGGGAGGTGGGGTTGCTCTGCTAGTAAAAAACAGATGGAAATTCGAGAAAATGGAAGGCATAGATGAGATGGGAGAAAGAGACTACATAGTAGGTACACTTCAGTCTGGGGAACACAAGGTCATTGCAGTGATGTATAATCCACCACAGAACTGCAGGAGGCCAAGAGAGGAATATGAAGAGAGCAACAGAGCAATGGTGGACACACTTGCTGAGGTGGCAAGAAGAGCTCACTCCAGCAGAGCGAAGTTGCTGGTTATGGGGGATTTCAACCACAGGGAGATTGACTGGGAAAACCTGGAGCCACATGGGGGTCCCGGAACATGTTGGATGTGGTGCTGGAAAACCTCATGCACCAACATGTTAAGGACACTACCAGAGTGAGAGGGGAGGATGAACCAGCAAGATTGGACCTTGTGTTCACCCTGAGCAGCTCAGACATTGAGGACATCACATATGAGAGTCCCCTAGGAGCTAGTGACCACGTGGTTCTGTGTTTTGAATACATAATAGAGTAGCAAGTGGAGAGAGTAACAGGAGCTGAATAGGAAAAAACCAGACTATAAAAGAGGGGACTACATAGGGTTGAGGAACTTCCTGCAGGAAGTTCCGTTGGACAGAGAACTGGCAGGAAAGCCAGTAAATGAAATGATGGAATATGTAACAACAAAATGCAAGGAGGCAGTGGAAAGGTTTCTTCCCAAGGGCAACAGAAACAATGGGAAGACCAGAACGAGCCCCTGGTTTACCCGACGTTGTAAGGAGGTAAAAACAAAGTGTAATAAAGAATGGAAAAAGTACAGAAGGCAGAGAACACATGAAAATAGTGAGATTAGTTGCAGAGCCAGGAACAAGGATGCACAGGTAAGGAGGGAGGCCCAGCGACAGTATGAAAATAACATAGCATCGAAAATCAAGACTGACCCGAAACTGTTGTATAGCCACATCAGGAGGAAGACAACAGTCAAAGACCAGGTGATCAGACTGAGGACAGAAGGTGGAGAACTCACAAGAAATGATCAGGAGGTATGTGAGGAGCTAAACAGGAGATTTAAGGAAGTTTTTACAGTAGAGACAGGTATGGCTCTGCAAAGACAGCACATAAGGGAACATCAAGAGGGAATATACCAACAAGTGTTGGATGACATACGAACAACCGAGGAGGAGGTGCAGAAGCTGCTAAGTGACCTTGATGCCTCAAAGGCGATGGGACCGGACAGCATCTCCCCGTGGAACAAGATTATGAATGAAAACCAGCATGGGTTCATGGAAGGCAAATCCTGTGTCACAAACCTTCTGGAGTTTTATGACAAGGTAACAGAAGTAAGACACGAGAGAGATGGGTGGGTTGATTGCATTTTCCTAGTAGATGAATGGTTCAGAGAACCGACATGTTGATAAATTAGACACATGTGCAACTCTTGGGTATCTTTATTGAGGAAACGTTTCGCCACACAGTGGCTTCATCAGTCCATACAAATAAAGATAAAGATACCCAAGAGTTGCACATGTGTCTAATTTATCAACATGTCGGTTCTCTGAACCATTCATCTACAAACCTGTCTGACACTGCAACTTCTTGGGATCTTAATACTTGGGAATTCTTCGCTTGCCTAATTCTTGGGCACGACCTACTTCAACATTGAACAAATGTTACACGACCTATGACTGCTGCACCTCTCCTGCCAACGGTTTATAAGCTCCTTCTCAGCACGTATGCCGTATTCTATTCAAGATTGATGGACTGACCACATCGACTCAAGGTTGAGGGACTGATTACCTCATTCTCCTCCTGTTCTTCAAGATTCTCCTTTGTATGGACTGATGAAGCCACTGTGTGGCGAAACGTTTCCTCAATAAAGATACCCAAGAGTTGCACATGTGTCTAATTTATCAACATGTCGGTTCTCTGAACCATTCATCTACAAACCTGTCAGACACTGCAACTTCTTGGGATCTTAATACTTGGGAATTCTCCGCTTGCCTAATTCTTGGGCACGACCTACTTCAACATTAAACAAATGTTACACGACCTATGACTTCTGCACCTCTTCTGCCAACGGTTTATAAGCTCCTTCTCAGCATGTATGCCGTATTCTATTCAAGATTGATGGACTGACCACATCGACTCAAGGTTGAGGGACTGATTACCTCATTCTCCTCCTGTTCTTCAAGATTCTCCTTTGTATGGACTGATGAAGCCACTGTGTGGCGAAACGTTTCCTCAATAAAGATACCCAAGAGTTGCACATGTGTCTAATTTATCAGCATTTTCCTAGACTGAAGGAAGGCCTCTGACACAGTTTCTCACAAGAAATTAGTGCAGAAGCTGGGGGCTCAGGCGCATATAACAGGGAGGGTACTGCAATGGATCAGGGAATACCTGACAGGGAGGCAGCAATGAGTCATGGTACGTGAAGAGGTATCACAGTGGGCGCCTGTGACGAGTGGGGTCCCACAGGGGCCAGTTCTAGGACCAGTGCTATTTTTGATATATGCAAACGACATGATGGAAGGAAAAGACAGTGAAGCTGATGAGAGGAATTAAATCAGATGAGGATGAGGCAGGACTGTAAAGAGACCTGGACAGGCTGGACATGTGGTCCAGAAACTGGCTTCTCGAATTCAACCCTACCAAACGCAAAGTCATGAAGATTAGTTAGGGGCAAAGAAGACTGCAGACAGAGTATAGGTTAGGTGGACAAAGACTACAGACCTCACTCACGGAGAAAGACCTTGGGGTGACCATAACACCGAGCACGTCACCGGAGGCACACATCAACCAAATAACTGCTGCAGCATACGGGCGCCTGGCAAACCAGAGAATAGCATTCCGATACCTTAATAAGGAATCGTTCAAGGCACTGTACACTGTGTATGTTAGGCCCACAATGGAGTATGCAGCACCAGTCTGGAACCCACGCCTGGTCAAGCACATCAAGAAGTTAGAGAAAGTACAAAGGTTTGCAACAAGGCTAGTCCCAGAGCTCAGGGGAATGTCATACGAGGAAAGGTTGAGAGAAATCGGACTGATGACTCTGGAGGACAGAAGGGTCAGGGGAGGACAGAAGGGTCAGGAGAGACATGATAATGACATACAAGATACTGCGGGGAATATACAAGGTGGACAGAGATAGGATGTTCCAGAGAGGGGACACAGAAACAAGGTGTGACAACTGGAAGCTGAAGACTCAGACGAGTCACAGGGACGTGAGGAAGTATTTCTTCAGTTATAGAGTCGTCAGAAAGTGGAATAGCCTAGCAAGTGAAGTAGTGGAGGCAGGAACCATACACAGTTTTAAGAAGAGGTATGACAAAGCTCAGGAAGCAGAGAGGGAGATGACCTAGTAACGATCAGTGAAGAGGTGGGGCCAAGAGCTGAATCTTGACCCCTGCAACCACAATTAGGTGAGTACAATTAGGTGAGTACACAAACACACACACACACACACACTCACACACCTAGCCAAGCATGTAAAGAAACTAGAGAAAGTGCAAAGGTTTCCAACAAGACTAATCCCAGAGTTAAGAGGTATGTCCTATGAGGAGAGGTTAAGGGAAATAAATCTGACGACACTGGAGGACAGGAGAGATAGGGGGAACATGATAACGACTTACAAAATACTGAGAGGAATTGACAAGGTGGACAAAGACAGGATGTTCCAGAGACTGGACACAGCAACACGGGGACACAGTTGGAAGCTGAAGACACAGATGAATCAAAGGGATGTTAGGAAGTATTTCTTCAGCCACAGAGTAGTCAGGAAGTGGAATAGTTTCGGAAGCGATGCAGTGGAGGCAGGATCCATACATAGCTTTAAGCAGAGGTACGATAAAGCTCATGGTTCAGGGAGAGTGACCTAGTAGCGACCAGTGAAGAGGCGGGGCCAGGAGCTTGGACTCGACCCCTGCAACCTCAACTAGGTGAGTACACACACACACACACACACACACACACACACACACACACACACACACACACACACACACAAAACACACACAAAACACACACAAAACACACACACAAAACACACACACAAACACACACACACAAACACACACACACACAAACACACACACAAACACACACACACAAACACACACACAAACACACACACACAAACACACACACAAACACACACACAAATACACACACACAAATACACACACACACACACACACACACACACACACACACACACACACACACACACACACACACACACACACACACACACACACACACACACACACACACACACACACACATGTAGACAGCCTGTACTGTCTGCACAGACAGCCTATGCTGTCTGCCAGCTTTGTCCATATTTAGCAACACTAAAGTGCTGCCCTCTGTAGCCAGGCCTCTCGGTGGGCACGCCAGCCTGCCTGCCCTTGCCTCACTCTCACTCTGGCGAGACCCTTCACTCAGTCAAGAAGGCCTACACTCTCTCTCATGGGCATGGTCCTCCTGGGCCATGGGCACAACACACAAGCCTGTGTACCCACAAAGACTTAACAATAAAGTAAGAAGCCTCCAAAGACGTGTATCATTTACACCCCGCTACCAGAAAACCAAACAAACTGGTTATAAATGGTGGGAAGCTGTGGTCGCAGCATTTGTGTTTGCCTGGAGAGAGGAAGGAAGGGATGAAGTTCATCTTCACTTCATCACCCCATGCAAGAAGCATCTGTCTCTTAACGAGTTATCCTGATGTCGTGTCTGCACGTTTGAGCATCCAGACACAGATACAAGCAGGATCCAGCCGAAATTTACCGAATTTCTTCGAGAATTGTAAGTGGCGTCACAGTGACCCCATGCTACAGCATCCCACGCTGTTTCTCAAGTCACGTGTTCACTGTCACTTGTATGTTCTGCTCTTGTTGTTCAGCTCAGCACAGCTATTTCAGCAAGCCACAGGTGAGTTTTGTGGTGATTTCTGCATCCAGTGTGAGCTCCATGTGTTTCTGGGTGGGAAAGGAGGAGGAGGAAGTGGCCGTTCCTCACCTTGCCCATGCTCGCCCTACTCACGCTCACCCGTCTACCATACACTCACCACTGCCCACTCCCTCTGCTGTGTTTCCGCTGTTTTCCATGTGAATTCATTGCCAGAGCTGTGTATCCGAGTGCTCGAGACCATTCAAAGCTATGTGGATCAGCACACCACATAGATCATGATGCCATGTGGATCCCGACGCCACATTGGACGTGGGCGATGCCACGTGGATCTACCAGCCACTTGAGTCACCATATATCCCAGGTCTCATGCTGTGGTCTGCTGCCAGCATCACATTGACATCACCGACGATGCTGCCCGACTTCATGACGTCACGATGTCTGCCTGATGTCACCTCGAGATGTCTGCTGATGTCACAGTGCTGCTGAGTTCATCTCGCGACGTCACACCCGACATCACATGATGTCACATCGAGTGTTTATAGTAATTATTTCAGTATTGTCGAGAAGATTGAGAGAAGATATATGTCTTGTGTTAATTAATTCCTCTCAGTTAGTGTTCTCACATGTTAGTGTACCGCATGTACTGTGGATTTGTAAAGTTTCCGTGTGTCCAGTGAGGTCTGAGCCAGACCTGAGTAGCACCACTGTGCTAAGTCACCCGATGTGATCAGTGCATTTGACAGTTGTTATCAGTCAGCTCTGAGTGTATGAGCCCCCTTGTACAGAAAGCTTTTGCGCTCGTCGATCATAGATGTTCTGCAGAATCGTACCTGCTACGATTCCCATCGAGATTTGTTTCACTTCACCTCCAGACCTTCAGAATGCAGTTATACGTAGAGAAACAAGTCTGGGGACGCTTAGACTAACCTCTGCTATAACTCCAACTGTCGAGAGAATGACACTCGTCAAGCCGCAGTTAGCCCTGTCGGCAGGCACTGTGTCAGCCTCGTGTCACAAGCTTCAGTGAGCAACCTACACAAAGATGATGTCACTTTGACTGGTAGCTCGCTCACTCCAGTCTGATGTATGATGTTACGACTCCCAGATGTTTCGCCCAGTAGTCTCTGCCACGACTCGCTCCACAACTCGCTCCACGCTCGCCAGCAGTGACAGCCCAGCAACAGTACCAGTCAAGAAGTGTCCTCCTGAGTCGCTTGCCAGAAGTCCTACCCAGTTGCCGAGTTTTGTCGATGCCTCACTCGAGGGCACCAACATGTCGTGCCCAGGTTGAGTGAAAACCTGCAGCGACTCCTACGATGACTGCTTCACCATTCCAGAGGAGACCATAACCTGTTATGTCACAGCTCAGCCACAGCGATGTCTCCTGAGTTGCAGTATCTGTCCAGACGCAGGAAGGTGTGCAGTGATGCCCTTCAACGCTCACTGCCTATGACCACGATGTTTAGCACACCCCACATGTTTTTTTCTTCCCCCCCTGTAGGAAGTTTTTTTTCCATGTCCTTATGTATATATATATGTTTTTATTTTGTGTTCTGTGCCCTGTTCCTATGAAGAGAGACCGAGTTTTTTACCACCAGTATTGTCGCATCGGGACAATGCGCGGTAGGTGGCCGAACGTATGTAGACAGCCTGTACTGTCTGCACAGACAGCCTATGCTGTCTGCCAGCTTTGTCCATATTTTGCGCCACTAAAGTGCTGCCCTCTGTAGCCAGGCCTCTCGGTGGGCACGCCAGCCTGCCTGACCTTGCCTCACTCTCACTCTGGCGACACCCTTCACTCAGTCAAGAAGGCCTACACTCTCTCGTGGGCATGGCCCTCCTGGGCCATGGGCACAACACACAAGCCTGTGTACCCACCAATAAAGTAAGAAGCCTCCGAAGACTTGCATCATTTACAGCCCGCTACCAGAACACCAAACAAACTGGTTCTACACACACACACACAAACACTCTCTCCCTCTCTCTCTCTCTCTCTCTCTCTCTCTCTCTCTCTCTCTCTCTCTCTCTCTCTCTCTCTCTCTCTCTCTCTCTCTCTCTCTCTCTCTCTCTCTCACACACACCAAACACTCTAAATCAAAACACCCATGCCATATCCAATGCCCCCACCCACTACATTACAAACTCCACCCCCACAGCAACAACCCATAATCCTTACCAGGTCTCCCACTTCCCCAACCCCAATAAACCTCCCAGACCACAGTCTTAGAAAAGAAGTTGAAGGTGTGGTATACAAATGCAGATGGAATAACAAACAAGTATGAGGAGTGGCACGAAAGAATCAAGGAGACATCCCCAGACATAATAGCACTCACAGAAACAAAACTCACCAGAATAATAACAGATTTAATCTTTCCATCCGGATATAAAATCCTCAGGAAAGACAGAGGGAGGAGAGGGGGAGGAGGAGTTGCACTGCTCATTAAAAATCAGTGGGGGTTTGAGAAAATTGAAGGAATGGATGGCACGAGCGAAAGGGACTACTTAGTAGGAACAATCCAGTCTGAGGGACATAAGGTGATAATTGCAATAATGTGCAACCCACCACAGAACTGCAGGAGGCCAACAGAAGAATACGATGAGAGCAACAGAGCAATGATCGACACACTAGCTGAGGTGGCCAGGAGAGCACAAATGGGGGGAGCAAATTTACTAGTTATGGGTGATTTCAATCACAAGGAGATTGGGAAAACCTGGAGCCCCATGGGAGTCCCGAAACATGGAGAGCCAAGATGGTGGATGTGGTACTGGAAAACCTCATGCATCAACATGTTAGAGACACTACCAGAGAGAGAGGAGAGAATGAACCAGCAAGACTGGACCTTGTATTCACCTTGAGTAGTTCGGACATTGAGGGTATCATGTATGAAAGGCCCCTGGGAGCTAGTGATCATGTGGTTCTGTGCTTCGACTATATAGTTGAGCTCCAAGTGGAGAGAGTAGCAGAAATAGGCTGGGAGAAACCAAACTACAAAAGGGGGAACTACTCAGGCATGAGGAACTTCCTTCAAGACATTCAGTGGGAGAGGGAACTGATAGGAAAACCAGTACAAGAAATGATGGACTATGTGGCAACAAAATGCAAGGAGGCAGAGGAGAGGTTTGTTCCCAAGGGAAACAGAAATAATGGGAAGAACAGAACGAGTCCTTGGTTCACCCAAAGGTGTAGGGTGGCAAAATCTAGGTGTACTAGAGAATGGAAAAGGTGCAGAAGACAGAGAACTCAGGAAAATAAAGAAATTAGCCGAAGAGCCAGAAATGAATATGCACAGATTAGATGGGAGGCTCAGAGACAATATGAAAATGACATAGCATCAAAAGTAAAGACTGACCCGAAGCTGTTGTACAGCCACATCAGGAGGAAAACAACAGTCAAGGACCAGGTAATCAGACTGAGGAAGGGTGATGGGGAATTCAGGAAATCAGAACAGTGGAGCACACCAACAAGTGCTGGATGAGGTACATATAACCAAGGAGGAGGTGAAGAAGCTGCTATGCTAACTTGACACCTCAAAGGCGGTGGGACCAGACAACATCTCTCCATGGGTCCTTAAAGAGAGAGCAGAGATATTGTGTGAGCCATTAACAAAGATCTTCAACACATCATTTGAAACTGGGCAACTCCCTGAGGTATGGAAAATGGCAAATGTAGTCCCAATGTTTAAAAAGGGAGACAGACATGAGGCATTAAACTACAGACCTGTATCACTAACGTGTATAGTATGCAAGGTCATGGAGCAGATCATCAGGAGGAGAGTGGTGGAGCACCTGGAAAGAAACAAGTGTATAATTGACAACCAGCAAGGTTTCAGGGACGGAAAATCCTGTGTCAAAAACCTACTAGAGTTTTATGACAAGGTGACAGAAGTAAAACAAGAGAGAGAGGGGTGGATCGACTGCATATTTTTGGACTGCAAGAAGGCCTTTGACACAGTTCCTCACAAGAGGTTACTGCAAAAGCTAGAGGATCAGGCACACATAACAGGAAAGGCACTGCAATGGATCAGAGAATACCTGACAGGGAGGCAACAACGAGTCATGGTACGCGACGAGGTGTCAGAGTGGGCACCTGTGACAAGCGGGGTTCCACAGGGGTCAGTCCTAGGACCTGTGCTGTTCTTGGTATATGTGAACGACATAACGGAAGGGATAGACTCAGAAGTGTCCTTGTTTGCAGATGATGTGAAGTTAATGAGAAGAATCAAATCGGATGAGGATCAGGCAGGACTACAAAGAGACCTGGACAGGCTACAAGCCTGGTCCAGCAACTGGGTCCTTGAATTTAACCCTGCCAAATGCAAAGTCATGAAGATTGGGGAAGGGCAAAGAAGACCGCAGACACAATATAGTTTACATGGCCAAAGACTGCAAACTTCACTCAAGGAAAAAGATCTGGGGGTGAGTATAACACCGAGCATATCTCCTGAGGTGCACATCAATCAGATAACTGCTGCAGCATACGGGCGACGGCAAACCTACGGATAGCGTTCCGATACCTCAGTAAGGATTCGTTCAAGACTCTGTATACCATTTACGTCAGGCCCATACTGGAGTATGCAGCACCAGTTTGGAATCCATACCTAGTCAAGCATGTCAAGAAATTAGAGAAAGTGCAAAGGTTTGTAACAAGACTAGTCTCAGAGCTACGGGGATTGTCCTATGAAGAAAGGTTGACGGAAATCGGCCTGATGACACTGGAGGACAGGAGGGTCAGGGGAGACATGATAACGACATATAAAATACTGCACAGAATTGACAAGGTGGACAAAGACGGGATGTTCCAGAGAAGGGACACAGACACAAGAGGTCACAATTGGAAGTTGTAGACTCAGATGAATCAAAGGGATGTTAGGAAGTATTTCTTCAGTCATAGAGTAGTCAGGCAGTGGAATAGCCTAGAAAGTGACGTAGTGGAGGCGGGAACCATACATAGTTTTAAGGCGAGGTATGATAGAGCTCATGGGGCAGGGAGAGAGAGGACCTAGTAGCAATCAGCGAAGAGGCGGGGCCAGGAGCTGTGAATCGACCCCTGCAACCACAAATAGGTGAGTACAAATAGGTGAGTACACACTCACAAACATACACACACATGCACACACATATACACAGACACACAGGATACCAGATCATGAGGAAAGATAGAAGGGGCAGGGGGGGAGGTGGGGTTGCTCTGCTCGTAAAAAACAGATTGAAATTCGAGAAAATGGAAGGAATAGATGAGACGGGAGAAAGAGACTACATAGCAGGTACACTTCAGTCTGGGGAACACAAAGTGGTCATTGCAGTGATGTATAATCCACCACAGAACTGCAGGAGGCCAAGAGAGGAATATGAAGAGAGCAACAGAGCAATGGTGGACACACTTGCTGAGGTGGCAAGAAGAGCTCACTCCAGCAGAGCAAAGTTGCTGGTTATGGGGGATTTCAACCACAGGGAGATTGACTGGGAAAACCTGGAGCCACATGGGGGTCCCGAAACATGGAGAGCCAGGATGTTGGACGTGGTTCTGGAAAACCTCATGCACCAACATGTTAAGGACACTACCAGAGTGAGAGGGGAGGATGAACCAGCAAGATTGGACCTTGTGTTCACCCTGGGCAGCTCAGATATTGAGGACATCAAGTATGAGAGTCCCCTAGGAGCTAGCGACCACGTGGTTCTGTGCTTTGAATATATAGTAGAGCTGCAAGTGGAGAGAATAACAGGAGTTGAATGGGAAAAGCCTGACTATAAAAGAGGGGACTACATAGGGTTGAAGAACTTCCTGCGGGAGGTCCAGTGGGACAGAGAACTGGCAGGAAAGCCAGTAAATGAAATGATGGAATATGTAACAACAAAATGCAAGGAGGCAGTGGAAAGGTTTATTCCCAAGGGGAACAGTAACAACGGGAAGACCAGAACGAGCCCCTGGTTTACCCGACGTTGTAAGGAGGCAAAAACAAAATGCAATAGAGAATGGAAAAAGTACAGAAGGCAGAGAACACACGAAAATAGGGAGATCAGTTGCAGAGCCAGGAATGAGTACGCACAGGTAAGGAGGGAGGCCCAGCGACAGTATGAAAATGACATAGCATCGAGAATCAAGACTGACCCGAAATTGTTGTATAGCCACATCAGGAGGAAGACAACAGTCAAAGACCAGGTGATCAGATTAAGGACAGAAGGTGGAGAACTCACAAGAAATGATCAGGAGGCATGTGAGGAGCTGAACAGGAGATTTAAGGAAGTTTTTACAGTAGAGACAGGAAGGGCTGTGGGAAGACAGCACAGAAGGGAACATCAAGAGGGAATATACCAACAAGTGTTGGATGACATACGAACAACTGAGGAGGAGGTGAAGAAGCTCTTAAGT
>NW_027195389.1:85000-162500 GCF_038502225.1 Cherax quadricarinatus
CTTCTCTCTCCCAACTCTCCATTCTCCCAGCTCTCCCCTATAACATCTCTTCCTCTCTAACATCTCTCCCCCTCTCACTATCTCTCCCCTCTCCCATTTCCCATCTCTCTCTCTCCCCTCTCTCTCCCATCTCTCTCTTCCATCTCCCCCTCTTTCCCCCTGTCTTCGCTGTCGCTCCCCCTCTCTCTCCCCTCTCTTTGCCCCTCTCTCCCCTCTCTCCTCTCTCTCTCTCTCTCTCTCTCTCTCTCTCTCTCTCTCTCTCTCTCTCTCTCTCTCTCTCTCTCTCTCTCTCTCTCTCTCTTTTTTTTTTTCTTTTTTTTTTTACAGAGGGTTTGACAAGGTTAAGGATCCCTAGCTTTATTGACAGCTATATTACAGGTTAAGGATTCCTAACTTTATTGGCAAGCTAAGAGCTGTTACCTACATCAGCTCATTTTAAAGCATTTTTATTGTTATGAGACATACAAGTAGGGAACAGGATGAAGTTGGAGCCATCTGTGGGCCAGCATTTTCATTTGATCAACTGACTTTATCTTGTTGACATCATTATGCTGTACGAATGTGTTCCATACTCGAGTCATCCTGGGTATGTATGATCTCAGATGGAGTGATGTTCTGGAGAAGGGTACAGCCAGAGTGAAGGTCAGGGGAGACATGATAACGACATACAAGATACTGCGGGGAATAGATAATGTGGACAGAGATAGGATGTTCCAGAGAGGGGACACAGGAACAAGGGGTCACAACTGGAAGCTGAAGACTCAGACGAGTCACAGGGACGTTAGGAAGTATTTCTTCAGTCATAGAGTTGTCAGCAAGTGGAATAGCCTAGCAAGTGAAGTAGTGGAGGCAGGAACCATACATAGTTTTAAGAAGAGGTATGATAAAGCTCAGGAAGCAGAGAGAGAGAGGACCTAGTAGCAATCAGTGAAGAGGTGGGGCCAGGAGCTGAGTCTCGACCCCTGCAACCACAATTAGATGAGTACAATTAGGTGAGTACACACTCACACATTGAAGACACAGATGAGTCAGAGAGATATTAGGAAGTATTTCTTCAGTCATAGAGTTGTTAAGCAGTGGAATACCCTAGAAAGTGATGTAGTGGAGGCAGAAACCATACATAGTTTTAAGACGAGGTATGATAAAGCTCATGGAGCGCGAAGAGAGAGGACCCAGTAGCAACCGGTGAAGAGGCAGGGCCAGGAGCTATTACTCGACCCCTGCAACCACAAATAGGCGAGTACACACACTTTTTCTCATGCACACACTCACACACACACACACACACACACACACACACACACACACACACATTCACACATGCACGCACGTGCACACTTTTCTATTCATTGCGTGTGTTTTTAATATATAATGTGAAAATATTTTTATTGGATTTTGAGATAATGATTCTTTTCATTGCTTTCCATATAGAGCTGGAAGTGAGCTTAGAGAAAGATAGAGCAGCCTGGGAGAGAGTCGTGCTCAACAGTGTGCCAGAGAAGTGTGTGCTGCCACCACCCTGGAGTCACCTCCCACACATACCTTGGCTCATACTTATTTCTGCCATCAGACAAGATAAGGTGCGGTAAACATATATTCTAACTACCACTTAAACTTATTTCATAGTAAGTTGAAATGTCAAGTGACATTAAAAAATATCAAAATTTCATTTAGATTCGAATATTTATTTGCATAAAGTTCCATTTAAGCACAAAAAAGCCCATATTATCCTTAAATATCAGAAAAGATATTAGATATTACTGATATATTTCTAATTTAAATGTATCTTATATTACAAGTAGCGAAAATAAATTGGTTTATATAGAGATAGTTTACAAGAGGAAATAGTAAATGCTAGAGTGCAATAACTTTCTGTACTTTAATAGAGTAATTACTAAGATGAGAGTCCATGAGGTTACCTTGATATACTTTCTGAAGTCACTCCTCCAGGAACAACACTTCCATAAATTATTTTTTAAGCTATTCAGAAAACTCTTTGTTTCTTTAACATGAATAAAAATTAAATGCTGCATTATGTATTAGAATATAAAGAAAAAATAATGAAAATGTAATGTTATGTTAGTTACATTGTACTATTCAATAATAATAATAATAATAATAATAATAATAATTCTAGGTTACATGGGCGGTGAAAATGATTATTGAAGAGGTTCTCGGGCCTCAGTTTGTAACTGCGTCTCCTGGCGATGTCAGTAGATATTTGGAGGCTCCTGTTAATGTGAAAACGTCATCTCATAGTCCGGGTGTTCCCCGGGCACCAGTACCCCTTCTGCTGGTGACTACTCCGGGTGTTGATGCCCTGCAGGACGTGATGTTGCTGGCTAGTCGCAAACCTGATGTTACCGTCACCAATGTATCTCTTGGTCAAGGACAGGTATAAAATGAAGTGTTCTTAGTGTGGCAACATAGTTGAGTTTGCAGAGGTTGAGTCGTACTGCTGTTTATAAAACAGCAGTACATGTGTTTAGTATTTACATGTTTAGTGTGATTTAACAATAAATGTAATTTAAATATAATACAAAATTATAGATATAAATGTAGAACATGTAATTTATAAAAATAACTAAAAAAATAGCTTCCTGAACATGAGAATCACTCATGTTGAAATATAACAGTCACAAACATCACTTTCTAACCTTCATATCTCTGTCAATTATAATCTCACTCTTGTCCTGTTACACTTCTAAAATCAAGGAGAGTATTTTTTACTTTTCTATTAAAAATTAAAAATTGCAAGCACTTAGGACCTTCAGTAATTTAATGAATAATACAATGAATAATACAAATGCTAGAATTATGAAGTGGGCTTAATGCATACAACCTTTCATTATTATCACATACCACATAAATGGACCCATATATGTGCTATATGGTACCCTTAATTTTGTATATAGCAGAGTAACTTATTTATCCAGAAGTTACTGTTTTAAATAAATGTACTATAACAAAGAGAACTTATGGGACCACAGTTTACTGTCACTCTTCCAGTGGCAATAATTGTAAGTACATTGGTGCCCTTAATAAATACAGATTATTTTTACAATACTTCACGTGTATTTGTTACCACTGTTGCAAGAGTGACAAAGTTACCCTTGATAGCTAGCCACAAAGTTACACTTGCTAGTCACAAAGTTATCTCTGATAGCTAACCACAAACTTACCCCTCATAGCTAGCCACAAAGTTACCTCTGCTAGTCATAAAGTTTCCCTTGACAGTTATCCTTGCTAACTAACCACAAAGTTATCCCTGCTAACTAACCACAAAGTTATCCCTGCTAACTAACCACAAAGTTATCCCTGCTAACTAACCACAAAGTTATCCCTGCTAACTAACCACAAAGTTATCCCTGCTAACTAACCACAAAGTTATCCCTGCTAACTAACCACAAAGTTATCCCTGCTAACTAACCACAAAGTTATCCCTGCTAACTAACCACAAAGTTATCCTTGCTAACTAACCACAAAGTTATCCCTGCTAACTAACCACAAAGTTATCCCTGCTAACTAACCACAAAGTTATCCCTGCTAACTAACCACAAAGTTATCCCTGCTAACTAACCATAAAGTTATCCCTGCTAACTAACCACAAAGTTATCCCTGCTAACTAACCACAAAGTTATCCCTGCTAACTAACCACAAAGCTATCCCTGCTAACTTACCACAAAGTTGTCCCTGCTAACTAACCACAAAGTTATCTCTGCTAACTAACCACAAAATTATTCCTGGTAACTAACCACAAAGTTATCCCTGCTAACTAACCATAAAGTTATCCCTACTAACTAACCTCAAAATTATCCCTGCCAACTATCCACAAAGTTATCCCTGCTAACTAACCACAAAGTTATCCCTGCTAACTAACCATAAAGTTATCCCTACTAACTAACCTCAAAATTATCCCTGCCAACTAACCACAAAGTTATCCCTGCTAACTAACCACAAAGCTATCCCTGCTAACTTACCACAAAGTTGTCCCTGCTAACTAACCACAAAGTTATCTCTGCTAACTAACCACAAAGTTATCTCTGCTAACTCATCACAAAGTTATGTCTGCTAACTAACCACAAAGTTATCCCTGTTAACTAACCAGAAAGTTATCCGTGCTAACTCATCACAAAGTTATCCCTGCTAACTCATCACATAGTTATCCCTGCTAACTAACCACAAAGTTATCTCTGCTAACTTACCACAAAGTTATCCCTGCTACCTAACCACAAAGTTATCTCTGTTAACTAACCACAAAGTTGTCCCTGCTACCTAACCACAAAGTTATCCCTGCTAACTAACCACAAAGTTATCCCTGCTTCCTAACCACACAGTTATCCCTGCTAACTAACCACAAAGTTATCCCTGCTAACTAACCACAAAGTTATCCCTGCTAACTAACCACAAAGTTATCCCTGCTAACTAACCATAAAGTTATCCCTGCTAACTAACCACAAAGTTATCCCTGCTAACTAACCACAAAGTTATCCCTGCTAACTAACCACAAAGTTATCCCTGCTAACTAACCATAAAGTTATCCCTGCTAACTAACCACAAAGTTATCCCTGCTAACTTACCACAAAGTTATCCCTGCTACCTAACCACAAAGTTATCCCTGCTAACTAACCACAAAGTTATCCCTGCTAACTAACCACAAAGTTGTCCCTGCTAACTAACCACAAAGTTATCCCTGCTTCCTAACCACAAAGTTATCCCTGCTAACTAACCACAAAGTTATCCCTGCTACCTAACCACAAAGTTATCCCTGCTAACTGACCACAAATTTATCCCTGCTACCTAACCACAAAGTTATCCCTGCTAACTAACCACAAAGTTATCCCTGCTAACTAACCACAAAGTTGTCCCTGCTAACTAACCACAAAGTTATCCCTGCTTCCTAACCACAAAGTTATCCCTGCTAACTAACCACAAAGTTATCCCTGCTAACTAACCACAAAGTTGTCCCTGCTAACTAACCACAAAGTTATCCCTGCTTCCTAACCACAAAGTTATCCCTGCTAACTAACCACAAAGTTATCCCTGCTACCTAACCACAAAGTTATCCCTGCTAACTAACCACAAAGTTATCCCTGCTACCTAACCACAAAGCTATCCCTGCTAACTCACCACAAAGTTATCCCTAATAATTAACCACAAAGTTATCCCTGCTACCTAACCACAAAGTTATCCCTGCTTCCTAACCACAAAGTTATCCCTGCTAACTAACCACAAAGTTATCCCTGCTACCTAACCACAAAGCTATCCCTGCTAACTCACCACAAAGTTATCCCTAATAATTAACCACAAAGTTATCCCTGCTACCTAACCACAAAGTTATCCCTGCTTCCTAACCACAAAGTTATCCCTGCTAACTAACCACAAAGTTATCCCTGCTACCTAACCACAAAATTATTCCTGCTAACTAACCACAAAGTTATCCCTGCTAACTAACCACAAAGTTATCCCTGCTAACTAACCACAAAGTTATCCCTGCTAACTAAACACAAAACAATAGTTACTCTTGGGAATGTATCAGTTAGGTTCATTTATGTGTGGAGTTATGCCAACTTCTTATTCATATATTTATATAATTTATTCTCATTGATACATGTGTCTTATCTATTTTTAAGTTACTTAAGTTTTTTTTTTTTTTTCAATTACACAACTTTTCTTTTTATTTCATTTACCTACTACTATTACCAAACAATTACTAGTGTGTATTCTTTCAAATTATGATTGTATGCAACATGAAACAAATGTTTTAAGATTATTTTTTGTTCGATTCCCTCAGCACCTTTTTTTAACACACCGACCGTCTCCCACCGAGATGGGTGACCCGAAAATAAAGAGAAAACACACAAATAACCCGCACATAAAAGAGAGAAGCTTACGACGACGTTTCGGTCCGACTTGGACCATTGACAAAGTCACACTAACAGAGGTGGAGCAGGACGGCTATATATAGGCAGGAAGAGGTGGTAGTAGTAGTAGTAGTAGTACAAGAATTGTATATAATACCGACAGGATGAAATTAAGACACATGCACAACGCCCGGGCATCCCCATCGTAGACGTTTCGCCATCCAGCCAGCCACTGGATGGCGAAACGTCCACAACAAAGACAACCAGACGCCGCACATGTGTCTTAATTTCAACAGTAGTTGTAGTAGAAGAAGAAGAGGTAGTAGTAGTGGTAGCAGAAGAAGTGGGAAATAAGGAAGACGAGCCAGTCAAATACAAAGGAAGGGGAGCACTGCAAGAGAGCTAGATACCCACAGAGGGAGAGCAAGCGCACAGAGGTGCGTGAAAGGGGAAGTGGTGAAATAAAATAAATGAAGAAGGAACAGAAACACGAGACAGGAGAGAGAAAGACAACCCAGAGGAGAAAAGGAGAGAGGAAAGGGGAAGAGGAAGAAGAAAAAGAAAAAGAAAAAGTGAGGATTCAGGTTAAGTCATGGGTGTTCTGAAGTTTGGAGCATTTTACAATGTAGTGGGAGAGGAAGTCATCTACAGAGACGAAGCCAGGGCTAAGGTTCATACAAGGAAAGTTGTGTATTAGAGAGGATTCAACTAGACGGCGACTGTTCGAGTTGGAAGTAGGGAAGACAGTTTTAGCAGAAGACCAGTCAATAGGATGGCTATGATCTCTGACGTGACAGAAAAGAGCATTGTTAGTGTCGGCAAGCCTAACACTATTTTTGTGCTCCCTAAGTCTAGTTGAATCCTCTCTAATACACAACTTTCCTTGTATGAACCTTAGCCCTGGCTTCGTCTCTGTAGATGACTTCCTCTCCCACTACATTGTAAAATGCTCCAAACTTCAGAACACCCATGACTTAATCTGAATCTTCACTTTTTCTTTTTCTTTTTCTTCTTCCTCTTCCCCTTTCCTCTCTCCTTTTCTCCTCTGGGTTGTCTTTCTCTCTCCTGTCTCGTGTTTCTGTTCCTTCTTCATTTATTTTATTTCACCACTTCCCCTTTCACGCACCTCTGTGCGCTTGCTCTCCCTCTGTGGGTATCTAGCTCTCTTGCAGTGCTCCCCTTCCTTTGTATTTGACTGGCTCGTCTTCCTTATTTCCCACTTCTTCTGCTACCACTACTACTACCTCTTCTTCTTCTACTACAACTACTGTTGAAATTAAGACACATGTGCGGCGTCTGGTTGTCTTTGTTGTGGACGTTTCGCCATCCAGTGGCTGGCTGGATGGCGAAACGTCTACGATGGGGATGCCCGGGCGTTGTGCATGTGTCTTAATTTCATCCTGTCGGTATTATATACAATTCTTGTACTACTACTACTACTACTACCACCTCTTCCTGCCTATATATAGCCGTCCTGCTCCACCTCTGTTAGTGTGACTTTGTCAATGGTCCAAGTCGGACCGAAACGTCGTCGTAAGCTTCTCTCTTTTATGTGCGGGTTATTTGTGTATTGTTCCAGTCACGGTATTGTGCCTTTTTGTTATTTATAAAGAGAAAACACACTCGTCGCCACTCACTTAATTTTTATGTTGCTAGAAATGTGTAGACATCACAATTCAAATGACTGTATACTTCCCACCTCCAGACCTGCAACACTCTTACCCATCCTTCAGGATGCAGATACTGTACTTCCCACCTCCAGACCTGCAACACTCTTACCCATCCTTCAGGATGCAGATACTGTACTTCCCACCTCCAGACCTGCAACACTCTTACCCATCCTTCAGGATGCAGATACTGTACTTCCCACCTCCAGACCTGCAACATTCTTACCCATCCTTCACGATGCAGATACTGTACTTCCCACCTCCAGACCTGCAACATTCTTACCCATCCTTCACGATGCAGATACTGTACTTCCCACCTCCAGACCTGCAACATTCTTACCCATCCTTCACGATGCAGATACTGTACTTCCCACCTCCAGACCTGCAACATTCTTACACATCCTTCACGATGCAGATACTGTACTTCCCACCTCCAGACCTGCAACATTCTTACCCATCCTTCACGATGCAGATACTGTACTTCCCACCTCCAGACCTGCAACATTCTTACCCATCCTTCACGATGCAGATACTGTACTTCCCACCTCCAGACCTGCAACATTCTTACCCATCCTTCACGATGCAGATACTGTACTTCCCACCTCCAGACCTGCAACATTCTTACCCATCCTTCACCATGCAGATACTGTACTTCCCACCTCCAGACCTGCAACATTCTTACCCATCCTTCACGATGCAGATACTGTACTTCCCACCTCCAGACCTGCAACATTCTTACCCATCCTTCACGATGCAGTTACTGTACTTCCCACCTCCAGACCTGCAACATTCTTACCCATCCTTCAGGATGCAGTTACTGTACTTTCCACCTCCAGACCTGCAACATTCTTACCCATCCTTCACGATGCAGATACTGTACTTCCCACCTCCAGACCTGCAACATTCTTACCCATCCTTCACGATGCAGTTACTGTACTTCCCACCTCCAGACCTGCAACATTCTTACCCATCCTTCACGATGCAGATACTCTACTTCCACCTCCAGACCTGCAACATTCTTACCCATCCTTCACGATGCAGATACTCTACTTCCACCTCCAGACCTGCAACATTCTTACCCATCCTTCACGATGCAGTTACTGTACTTCCCACCTCCAGACCTGCAACATTCTTACCCATCCTTCACGATGCAGATACTCTACTTCCACCTCCAGACCTGCAACATTCTTACCCATCCTTCACGATGCAGATACTCTACTTCCACCTCCAGACCTGCAACATTCTTACCCATCCTTCACGATGCAGATACTGTACTTCCCACCTCCAGACCTGCAACATTCTTACCCATCCTTCACGATGCAGTTACTGTACTTCCCACCTCCAGACCTGCAACATTCTTACCCATCCTTCAGGATGCAGATACTGTACTTCCCACCTCCAGACCTGCAACATTCTTACCCATCCTTCAGGATGCAGTTACTGTACTTCCACCTCCAAAACTGCAACAGTTTCATCCTTCCTTCAGAGGGCTGGCACTGTACTACATTTTTCCAGGACTCATGTCTTACTTATATCCTCTTTGTATATACCTGCCTACCACTTGTGCACCTCTTTGTTTATACCTGCCTACCACTTGTGCACCTCTTTGTTTATACCTGCCTACCACTTGTGCACCTCTTTGTTTATACCTGCCTACCACTTGTACACCTCTTTGTTTATACCTGCCAACCACTTGTGCACCTCTTTGTTTATACCTGCCTACCACTTGTACACCTCTTTCTTTATACCTGCCTACCACTTATAACCTCTTTGTTGTCTTGTTGTTCAGTCAGGTGTGGCCGAAGCAGCGGTGGGTGCTAGTACCCGTGAAGGCAGGTGGGTGGTACTGCAGAACCTACACCATGCTTTGGATTGGCTGCCAACACTTGCTAACATTATTACACGACTTTATAGTAGTAACGCTAGGAGCCTAACATCTACTGATACTACCGTCCTCAATCACAATTTCCGACTGATCCTCACCAGTGAGCCCACAGATGAGGTATGTATGATTCTTTTGTTTCTGTGGTGTACAGAAACTGCTCAGGGAGGTCTTACACTCCTGACATGTAAATATGAAACAGAATCCTGTTAAACGTTTTGCACTCTGGCAGAATGTTAGTAGACAGGAACCCATCTAGTGCGGTACTTTCATCTTGTCATATGTGAATCAGAAGCATGTTAAATGTTTTGCACTCTTGACAGTAGGTTGGTAGACAGAAGCCATCCGGTAGGCTGGTAGACAGTAAAGACTCAGGGATGTACTACCTCCTGTTTTATGGGGATGAAACAAGAGTCTTGGTAAACGTTTTGCACTCTGATAAATGTTTTGCAGTCTGGTATGTTTAGCACTGGTAAATACACAAATAACCCGCACATAAAAGAGAGAAGCTTACGACGACGTTTCGGTCCGAGTCGGACCGAAACGTCGTCGTAAGCTTCTCTCTTTTATGTGCGGGTTATTTGTGTATCGTTCCAGTCACGGTATTTTGCCTTTTTTTGTTATATATGGGCACTCTGGTAAATGTTTCCTTCCCGAGTAAATGTATTGCACTCTGCACATTTTTGCATCTCTCATTCAGGGAGATATTACCCTTCTGCCACGTGAGTGTGAAATAGATGCTGTTAAATATATTGTTCTCTTGCAGTCGTAGTAAACAGTAACTATCCAGATAGGTACTATCCTCCTCCCACTTGAGCATCAGAAAGCTGTTAAGTTTCTGGTGGTCGGTTGGTAGAAATAACACATGTAGAGAGGTGCTACCCTTTTGTCACATGAGTGATTAATGTTTTACACTCTAGTAGTTGGATGGTGAGCAGTAACCCTTCAAGGAAACATGTTAAAAATTTTGTACTCTGAGAGGATTGTTTTTTTCTCTTTCTGTCCCATGAACACATAAGATGAAAAGCAAATTATCATAATCAGGGGACATTGTTAAACTTATAGAGTAATACAGTGTAATTGGAAGAGTAGGCAGACAAGTTCGTTACAAGGAATACAAGCACAGGTCCACATTTTTGGAGCAAAATCCCATCATTCCTTGAGGAAAGATAAATGGTAAAATATTATAAACTTATGTACTAGTATTCATTATTTATCTGACATTTTTTTTTTCTAGAGAATTCAGCTCAGTGTCCCGGAAAAACATCAGAAATAAAGTTTGATAAATTTTATGGGATTAACTAGTGGGTTTTTCCCGTAGTCCTGCTGGATGATTTCAGACAAACAAGGAACTGATAGTGTACTAGTACTTTATTTTGAACAAAATTAGGTAGATAGTTCCATAAACAATCTTTTGTCTTACATTTACAAAATCTCAAAGTCTTCATTTGAGTCATACACAGAGATTTCAGTTGATGTCCTGTAGTTAACACATCTGCACTCGCTGCAAGCAGATGAACATCTTGAATGGCAGTCTGTTTTACACTCACAGTTGACCACCTTTAATGGTGGGGCTGGCAAGGTTGTAGTTATTGGTTGAAGTTGCTCCTGAACTTTACTCCACCTCAAGTTTCAGTATTCAATTGTTCATTGTTCATGCTCATCCTCTAGTGAACTTGGAGGTAGACTCGAGAAGTATGGAACAGGACAGCTGCTGATATTTCAGTCCACAGCGACCACTAAAGAGATAAAAGTGCACCTCACCAGCATTATGTATTTCTTCCATGGTGGACTTACTGCCAGAGGACTTCTGCCTGCTTCTTAAAAGTAGTCATTCAACTTCTTCAGATTTAAGCTGTGAAGGCTTACTCAGCCCTGTAACAACTTCAGACAGTATTACCCAGGCTGGCTCCTCCTCAGGAAAATTAGTGAATAGAAAAAGAAATAATAACAGACAAACATAAACACTTTATTATGTAGAAAATATAAAATATAAAACACTTAAATATGAAATATTAATCCTACATTAAAGAAAATGAAAAAGGAAAAATGTAAATGATAACTGAATTCAACGCTAATTTAACACTTGGGTGTCTGGTGTTGGTGACACTGTTGTTGAAATCGTAGCCGTTGCTGATGATGGGGGGGGGGTCGCAGGTGTAGGTGACCACCACTGGCTAGTTCTTCACAGATTAACGCCGAGAGTAGTATTCCGATGACAGGAAAGCAGGTTCTTTACCGCTGCAATGATGTGGGGTTACGTCCTGCAATTTCATACAGGTGCACAGGTAATTAGATCCAAAATGGAGAAGTCTCTGGACGTTAGTCCTTCTCCTGTTCTTCTCGTTGATTGACAGGTGACCCTCACTGTCATCCAAGAGTAGTGTTGGGAGCTGTGAGTCGAGTGATTTACTGTTTGACCAGGGGGAAGAGGGAGGGGAAGGGATAGCCGGAGCTAGACTGACCCTACGTTAACAAGCAGCCGGCAATCAAACTATCACTTTAGGGGTGGGGGAGAAAAGGCGGGAAAAACGGGAACGTGACTTACCCTACCTTAACTAGTAGCCGGTAATGAAACTATCACTTTCAGGGATGGGGAAGAAAGGCGGGAGCGTGACTTACCCTACCTTAACTAGTAGCCGGCAATGAAACTATCACTTTCAGGGAGGGGGAAGAAAGGCGGGAGCGTGACTTACCCTACCTTAACTAGTAGCCGGTAATGAAACTATTGTTACTATATTGCTACTCCTATCTATTGAACTTTTCCCTCACATAAGCCTTTTCCGATGTGAAAGATGTGTGATATGTGCTATCATATTGAAAGAGCAGAGGGTAGGACGTGATATCGTCATGATGACACAGCATAAGAAAGAGATCAGTGTCTTCTATGACTGTTTGGGCTTTATGAGCATTATATCAAACTGCTGTCTGTACACTTATCACATCTGCATCTCCAGGAGCATACAAGCACTTTCATCCTGCATATTCTAATTTCTCTCTCAGCTTGAAAACAAATTGGTGTTTAATTTGAAGCATTTTCCAAGAAGAGTTATTTCTTTGTTCTGATGGTGATGCTGCCATTGAAATAGACCTCTAGTCCAATTACACCCCTTGATCACCTGAGGTGTGTGTGACATTGTTGGTAGATGATCCTGCTGCATATCCATGAAATACAATGGTGCAATGGTCGAAATGTCTGCAGTCATATTCCACACACACATACATATATGGCATACAGAGTCATTTTTTGCATCTCTGGGCCAAGGTACTCAATGTAGTATGAGCCACCATCAGGTACATACTGCATTTCATTTCTAGTTGGACTAGAGGCGCCACTCTCGTTGCCTACAGGTTTCCACAACGCACCTGCAAGTACTGCCTTGTTTTCTTGTCTAAGTGTTCCTGAAAATCGAAAGCGTTAACTTGGGAAGTAGCACAAATCGTTTTTAAGGATGCTTGCTGTGATTTCAATAACATGTCCAGCAGTCTACAACCGCGCTTTGTTATCCATTGTTACTATTTATGCACTCTTCTTGAATACGTTCTCATCAGAGCCGGATTAAGATTTTGTAGGTCCCTGGGCTACAGGTACTGTGAGGCCCCCAGTGATATTTTTAAAAGGAAAAAAATAATCACGACAGTCAACAGTTCATCATATACGTGATGTAATAACATACTATAATTATAAACTTACAGCAGTAATTGTGAACACTTCTCACTTAATCTCTGGAGGCCCTCCAGCTGGCAGAGGCTCCTGGGTTGCAACGCTTAAAGCCCATGCCTTAATCCGGCCCTGGTACTCATAAGCATTAGTTCCCTTCCTTGACTGAAATATTATCATTCCAACAATCATTATCCTGTCAGTATTAACAGCATTTTCAGGAGTCACACCTGTTGCAATATATCTTGTGTTATATCTTGCAAAGAAATGGGATCTCTTCAGATACTCTAGAAGCTTTCTGGCATCTTTATCTCTCTTGTTTACCTTGGCGTGGGAGGCTTCGTTGTGCTGGTCACTTGTCACATAGTATATGCACCAGTGATTTCTTGCATTGCACCACTGACGTCAGAGCATGCTGAGTGGATAGAAACCATTGTGCAGGCTGGGACTCTGACTTACTCCTGCTCGAGTTAACCCTCCAGTGGTTTTCATGGCTCTCATGAGCACTTCCTCTATCACCGGATCTGATAACAATCAATCTTAATATCTATAACTAATGTGAGTAACATGTTGCCCAGACTCGAAGGCCATGAAGACATGTTATTCACAAGAGTGACAGATACTAAGATTTGGTGATAGAGCAAGTGGGAATGAGAGTCATGAACACCACTTGAGGGTTAACTCGAGCAGGAGTATGTCAGAGTCCAAGCCTGCACAGATGTGAAAAATTTAACATCTGGTATAAATAAATAAATTCTGGTTTAGCACATAGAATGTGTTCAGCTGCCAAAAAATATGGCAACATTTCCTGAATAGGTTCCAGCTGGAGCTTCCGTTTTAGCATTATTATTATAATCAAATAATAAAGTGCTAAACCAATAAAGGTCATGCAGTGCTGCAAGGCAGAAAATAGTGCCAAGGCTATAAACAGCTAGGTGGAGAGGTAAGGGTAGAAAAGGGCTGTAAGGGACGCTAGGGGATATGCATCAAAGTTTGTGTAGTAAAGCAGTTGCTGGCAAAAAATAAAAAGTGATCGTAAGTCAGAGGCAGGACTGTCTGCAAGAAGTGAAGATAAGGGAAGAGCAATAGGGTGGAGACGTCGTTGGAAGCAAATCCTGCGAGCTCGCTGGTAAACCAGACAATTCACAAGAAAGTGAAGAACTGAAATAGGGACCTGACAGAAATCACAGAGAGGAATAGGGTGTCGTTCCATGAAATAACCATGGGTAAGTCGAGTATGCCCAATTCAGAGACAGGAGGGCGCAGTCTCCCGGGAATGGAAACAGTGGCAAGAAGATAATCACAAACCTAAAATCAAACCTAAAATCGGTTTAATAGAGAGCAATTTGTTATGGTGCATGTTCGATCACCGTTGTTGCCAGCAGGAGAGAGACTATAAAATAATCCCGGAATGGAATACCTCTATAGGAAACCGGAAGGTCAAGTACCACTGACCACGTAGCAGCATCCACCCGTTCTTTTGCCCTGCACATCAGTGTGTCCAGGGACCCAACAAGAAACGATGTCTTCATTTTTACTAGTCACACAGAGCAACCAAAGCTGAATACGAAGGAAGAATGGATGAGGGGAATCAAATTGTTTAATGGCATGTAAAGTGCTGAAGGAATCTAAAATCATCACAAACACCAAAACACACATATGTGTAATATGGAGAAGTGCTTTGAGAATGGCATACAACTCGGTGGTAAAAATTCTAGCTGAGTCTAACAAATGACCACGGACAACATTGTCAGGGTATACCATCGCATATAAACAGCGACGGCATGCGCATGCAACCGGAAGTGATCAAGAAAAAGAGAGCAAGAAGTAGGCATAGGTGAGAGAGATTTGGCGCATGGTAGTAGGGAAGAACAGACACGATCAGTCAGAACCTCCCAAGGGGGAAGGGAAAAGGCAGACGCTATATAGACATACGAGGAAGGCAACTGGGAGAAGACAGGAGTGAGTGAAGATGAAGGGAATACCGTCAAAGTAAGCAGGGGCACCGAACAAATAACGGGCTTCTACTAACGTCTCAGACCAGCCTTTATGTAGAAGGAACACGAAGGCAATGAGCATCACGACGATCGGCATAAAGATTTTCAATGGGATGAACTAAAGGCTCCAAGGCATAAATGTTGACCCTGATGATGAAGGAGATCTGACTTAGAAAGAGTTGCAGGAGAAACCGTGTAATAGACTTGGTCGCCATAATCCAGCTTGGACAAGACTTGGGTGGAGTGCAAACAGAGTAGAGTCTGGCGATGTACTCCCCATGAACGATGCACAAGACTTTTAAGAAGAATCAGCCGACCATTGCAAGCTGCGTTTGAATAGGAAATGTGAGGTTTCCATGTCAACCGGCGGTCAAACAGAAGGTCATGTAACTTGACCATACAAGTGAGCCATGTAGATACAATGAAATATCTGGGATAAGAGGACGTCTAGTGAATGTAATCAAATGGGTTTTCGTACTAGAAAATTTAAAACCATGAGAAGTGGCCCAAAGGGAAACACGGCCAATCGTATCTTGAAGGGAGGCCGCTACCAGGAGATAGTCAGCACCTGCATAAGCTATAGCGATGTCGTCCACATAGAGTGATGAGCAAATATGCAATGGAAGAATGGAAGGTAGGTCATTTATAGCCAAGAGAAAAAGGATAGTACTAGGGATACAATCTTGTGGGACCTCCTCGGCCTGAGCAAAGTCTGAGGAAAGCGAGGAGCCAACATGGACATGAAAAGGCCTTTCATATATGAAAGCAGCTAGGAGGGTAGGTAGAATATAGCAAAGGCCTAAGGAGTGGGCCTTGGCTAAGATTTTAAATATCCATGTGGTGTCATATGCCTTCTCGAGGTCAAAAAAGACTGCTAGGATGGAGTGTTTATTAGGAAAGGCATTTCACGCATATGTATCTAAGTGGAGAAAGTGGTCCAAAGTAGAGTGGCCCTTGTGAAAGCCATACTGGCGAAGTGAAAGACTATTGTGAGTCTCTAAATACCATATCAGACGGTTATTCATCAATCGTTCAATCACTGTGCAGACTACACTGGTCAGAGGAATAGGACGATAGTGAGAGTTATCAAGCCCCCAGGTGCCTGGTTTGTAAAACAGAAGTACAATGGCAGATTTCCATTGTTGAGGGAGAACTCCTCACATCCAAACAAGATTGAAAAGAGGCAAAAGGACTGTAATAGCTGTAAAATGGCTGTAAAATGCAGATGCTGTAGCATGCGGATATGAATATTATCGGGCCCAGCTGCCGATGACTGGCAAGCGGAAAGTGTGAACCCTAGCTCTAAGAGAGTAAAAGGTTCATTATGTGGCTCCATCCCATTAGAAGAGAAATCCAAGGACAATTGCTCTCTGGAAGACTTAGAAGCGAGAAACGAGGGACAGATGTGAAGCCCTTGGGAGACACGGACAAGACAGTACCCAATTTCCATGGCAACCTCAAGAGGTTCTGCAACACTAACACCCTCAAAACGGGAGCTGGGTCCAGAGCGTACTTGCTGCACAACTTCTGTACCTTCTTCGAAATAGCATACATAGGGGAAATCGACATAACAGTAAAAAGTAGTCTTGCCAACAAGTGCGTTTAGCATTGTACATGACTCTGCGAGTGAGTGCTCTCTTCAAATACAAAAAACGTTTTGTGGTCTGATTATATCAATAACAGCCCAATACAATATGCTTCAAGCGCACTGCATGGGCACACGCAGGAGACCACCAAGGCATACATGTCTGAGAATGCCTGCCTGAGGTTTGAATAGTAGAAAGTGATGCTGCAGTCAAAACCAAGATCGAAAACTGGTGCACAAGCTCATCAATAGAGGACGAAGAAGAGTCCTCACAAAAAAAAGGTAATATGAGAGTATAAGCCCCAATTTGCTCATTCAAATTGCCAACGAGGGCTACGAGGCAGTTGGGAATACATAGTAGAAGTAAGAATAATAGGAAAATGATCACTGCCTTACAAATCCGGGAGAGCAGACCAATCGTAATCAAGGGCAATTCACGAGGAACAGTTAGAAAGGTCAATGCAAGAGAGAGACTGAGTGCCAGAGTCAAATTGGGGGGGGGGGAGCACCCGAATTTAAAACATGAAGATGAGTAGCATGAAGATCTCCAACTGATCATCACGAGAGTCACAGTGGGACCCTCCCCAAAAATGATGATGAACATGAAAATCACCTAACGATACGATGGGCAGTGGCAGAGAAGAGATAAAGAATGCAGCATCCGAGATACAGAATGCTTGGGAAAGGGAGAGATATAGACAGCAAACTCTATACCACCTGTGCAGATAAATAGGGGCTGCTGTATAATGTAGCTTGAGAATAAAAAAAGACCTGTTGAAGCTGTAAACTAACACACACAAGATGCACACTCTTTTAAAAGTTTCGTCATGAAAGGGATCAGAAGAATGCAACAGCACATAGCCCGAAACGGGATGGATAACTGCTGAATGAGCCTTAGGCTCTTGTAACCCAACACATACTGGGGAAAACTAGGAAAGCAACACCTGGAGCTTTCCCCTATTACCCCTGAGGCCATGAATGTTCCATTGTAAATAAGTCATTATTCACAAAGATAGGTATTCCAACAATGAGAAGCGATCAAATCTATAGGCTGCTGGCTAGTACTGCCAACAGTGTAGATGCAGCATGGAATCCATGCCATACCCTACCCTTCACACCAGTAAACCAGAGCTCCGGGATACCAACCTCACATATACCAAGCCACCTCGGCAGACAAAAGAGAGGGTTTACCTGGAGAGGGTTTCAGGGGTCAACACCCCCGTGGCCTGGTCGGAGACCAGAGTGGTCGAAAACCTGCCACAAAGCACACCTCCTTCGGCTGCCACCTCCCAGAGCCAACAGGCAACCTCTGGAGATATACCCGTCATCTGCAGGACACCCCACCCCTTCTGTTGGAAATCTGAGAAGGGACCATGGCACCCCCAGATTCCCCGGCAAATTACACCACACCCGAGGAACCTCACAGATAGAGATGAACCCTGGCACACTTCCCCATCTAGAAACTGTAATGCCAGAGGGGAGGACCCGAGAGGCTACAAATGGGACAGAGAAAAGAGAGGGGTAATGAAAGGGATGGTTTTTCTTGCTCTTGCCTTTCCTGAATCTTACGAAGACTACCTTCCAACTCACGTCTTCTGCAGAAATTCCTTCTCTTATCAACTGGTCATAAATCTTATATCCTCACTCAGGTCTTCATTGACTTATGCAACTTCCGAATCACTGGCAAGATTTTCAGCTTCAGTACTGCTCGTGCTGTCCTCAATATATTTAGCTTGCTTTGTATTAGTTTCAGTGCCTTCAGTCCAAGATACTGACAGATCATTATTGTCCAGCTCTTCATGCAGAGTGTTTTCGCTTGCTTGTGAATCTCACTGATAATTATCTAATGATTTTTGTGGTCTTTGTTCAGGTCATTGTCAATATTTTCTCCCATTAATAAGAGTCTGAAGGCCTTGGCTGCTAATATTATATTAAGAACACGTTTAAAAAGCAGATGTCCTCGGTCTGCTTTATAAATGACCTTTCCACTAAGCATGTGGATAACCACTTTTGATGAATATAAAACTTGATGTGACCTATGTTTTCCGTGTGGAATCGACTGAAATGTAATACAGTCAAGTGAAGGTTACTTCATTTCATTGTCTTTCACTGACAGAAAAGATGCAGATGACTGTATAGGATAGCCTCCTTGACGAAAAGTCTGCATCATTTCTGACTAATCAGGCCTTGATGAGCTTAGTGGCCACATGCCACTTTCCACAGTAGGCCCAGCCTGTGTTGTTACCGATATATTCAATTGTTTATAGAGTCAATCTGCTTCAGGGCCTATGAACTTTGGAGTGCTATAGAAGTTGTTCAGTGTACTTAATGCAGTGCTCTTGACTCATTACATTGCTTTTCCCATTGATGGAAGTGATGATAACTTGGTTGCCAAAATGATCCTCTATTTTCTGTTTCACGTAATTCATACAGTAAGATTTTTCACAGAATTATTTCATCTTGTTTCCCAGATCACTCGCTGTTGTCTGTTTATCATCATTCTCTATTAGGTATTCAGTGCTTCAGAAATGTTTCCTTTTGGTGTGAGTTCATAGGTCGACCCACATGTCTCTGTGTTGATTAACCAATAAAATACTGATACATTAAAGGAATCTTGGTGGAAGACGGAGTCTGCAGATTCTGCAAAATTTATTCTGCTGCAAACTTTATCAGACTGTATGTGGCGTGCACCGAATATGTAAGATTTTTATTCGACGTTCGTAATGTATCTATGTGGCATGCTCTATAGAGTGTAGCAAGTCGGGGCCCCACTTCTGCATTATTATTAATTCAACAGGCAGTCTTGTGAAAGCCCACGAATTCACCCAAGCTGCTAGGGCAGCAGACTTCCACTTTCTCTGGTCGTGTTCACTTTTGGTTGAGTGGTTCTCATTTGTTCCATTTCAATTATTATTACTCGCATTACATTGTTCATAGTGAAGGAATATTCGAGTAAAGAAAACTTCCCTGCTTCTTTGCCTTGCCCATCCTTTGTCCTGGTGGTTTTTTTTGGTGTGTTGCCTTATTTACGACCAGGCGCAACAGAATATCAGACTACTGCCTGTGTTCATAATCCCAGATATTCCTACAATAGCTTGGAAATCTTCTTGGTCTTAAGGGAACGCTCTATTTGCCATCAAACTCTCTGTTCTTCCTTGTTAGTTGGATAAGTTGATGACAGAGCAAGCAGACAAGCAGTGTGATGGAAATGAAACACAGGCTCCTGTTAACGAAGTGTAAGACCGTTGATAGTACTACAAGCTTCCAACTTTGCATTATGATCACGGCTAATAACATCATTGCAATAATCTTAACAGCACTTATGGCAAACAGACTGTCCAATATGTATGCAAATTATTTCCCCACTATTCAGTGGCTTTATTAACACCACTGTTACCCTTTAACTGTAATGCAACTGTCAGCTGTCCATTGGTTAAAGACTGATTACATAAAACAGTTATCCGTGTTGTCTACTGGGTATATACATATGAAACTTTACACCTGTGGCAAGCATGTGTGGTGTAGTGTGTGGAAGCCTTGTACTAGCCCTTTTTTTCCTTGAGTTTTCATGAATGTGAACGCCCAATTGTATAAAATCAGAATTTTTAAAAATTTATTTACAGAGCCGTATTTTGAGTTTATATAGAGATTTCTTCTCAATATTAGAGAATTGATGATGCACTACACTGCCCCTTTACCTGATGTTATCTATTATTACATCAGGCAGAAAAGGTGGCATGTAGACCCTGGTATAAAGGAGTAAGTCACCTTCAAGACACCACTGAGACGCCCGTATGACAAGCACCTCGTGTGTAATATCTTGACAGTCTAGCACAAGGAATTTTTTTTTTGTTTGGGTTGTTTCGCGAATGAAAACCTTCAGATAAATAACATAAGCTGTTTTTAAATTTACAGTGCTAGTCACGACATGCCAGGTGAGTGCCCCGGCATAATGCCGAGACGAAAATCAAAGGCCTACCATATAGAGAGAACTTTCTTCGTCAGTGCTTTATGCTGGGTAGCAGTCGTTAGCATGACATCACTGCCTGCAGCCACGCTGCACAGTGACTCCTCAGTGCTCACGTGGCTACCGTGGTGAGAGGAAGTTTTGCACTTTTGTCTTTCATCTGCACCATCTTTTGTCCGGTGTTCCCTTTGGTTATGGGGCTATACATGTTTGATTATGGGTAAAAGGAAGTCTTTAACACGTGAAACTATAGCTCAAATCATAGGGCTTCACAAAGCTGAGCAACAGACGAAAGAAATATTGGAGAATGTTGGCGTGTTTGTGTTCAGTGAGGAACTGGGTACAGCGTTTCAAGGGTGGTAATGGTATCGAGTTACCATCTGCCAAACCTCGGCCTGGCCCCTCAAAGAAGACATCTGTTCATACCTTAACTGTGTTAAAGAAGCAGTTATAGAGTACACCTAAAATAACTGCTAGAGAATTGGATGAAAAGAACCCGCATCTTCTCTCGGAGGTGTCTGTAACTGTTAACAGAAGTGTGTCAGAAGTGGGCTACAATATGCACTGCCAGGTTAAGAAACCAATCCTCTCTAAGCCACAGACCTCAACAGTGGTCTGAAGTACTTTGGAGTGATTAATCAACCTTCGCCATCACCTGTAACCGTTTGGAACATGTGTACCGGCCCAGAGGTAGTGACCTGCTAGACCCACACTATACCTGTTTGACCACCAAACACCCAGACTCGCTCGTGGTTTGGGAGTGTTTCAGTACTCAGAGTGTTTGTGAACTCATTGTGCTTCCCAAAAGCTAGTATATGAATCAGTATAATTACCTGGAGTTATTGTGTAACAATTTACCTGAGGCATTTGACAAGAGTGGGGCTACGGTTTTTGTACAGGACAGTGCACCGTGTCATACAGCCAAATCTGTAGTTCAGTGGCTTAAGGACTTTGAAGGTTCTTCAATGACTGGCCAGGCAATTTCCCAGATTTCAATAGTGAAACGAAGTTTTCTGAACAAGGATATCAGTTCCATCCCTCAGCTGGATGCTGCTCTACATATGGCATGGAATAATATATATATACATATATATATATATATATATATATATATATATATATATATATATATATATATATATATATATATAAATATATATATACACACACACACACACACATATATATATATATATATATATATATATATATATATATATATATATATATATATATATACAGTGGACCCCCGCATAGCGAACGCCTTGCATAGCGAACAATCCGCATAGCGAACGCTTTGTTCGCTAAAATTTTGCCCCGCATAGTGGACAAAAACCCGCTCAGCGACCTTCGTCCGAGACGCGTCCAATGTGCGCCCTCAGCCAGCCTCACATGTGCCGTCCGTCCCATTGTTTACCAGCCAGCCTCCGCGGTAACATTCAAGCATACACTCGGAATATTTCGTATTATTACAGTGTTTTCGGTGCTGTTTGTGGAAAATAAGTGACCATGGGCCCCAAGAAAGCTTCTAGTGCCAACCCTACACCTCAAAGGGTAAGAATACCCATTGAAATGAAGAAAGAGATCATTGATAAGTATGAAAGTGGAGTACGTATCACCGACCTGGTCAGGTTGTACAAGAAACCAAAATCAACCATCGCTTCTATTGTGGGCAAGAAAACGGCAATCAAGGAAGCTGTTGTTGCCAAAGGTTTAACTGTGTTTTCGAAACAAAGATCGCAAGTGATGGAAGATGTTGAGAGACTCTTATTGGTGTGGATAAATGAAAAACAGCTAGCAGGAGATAGCGTCTCTCAAGCGATCATATGTGAAAAGGCTAGGAAGTTGCATGACGATTTAATTAAAAAAATGCCTGCAACTAGTGATGATGTGAGTGAATTTAAGGCCAGCAAAGGTTGGTTTGAGAGATTTAAGAAGCGTAGTGGCATCCATAGTGTGATACGGCATGGTGAGGCTGCCAGTTCGGACCACAAAGCGGCTGAAAAATATGTGCATGAATTCAAGGAGTACATAGAAACTGAAGGACTGGAACCTGAACAAGTGTTTAATTGTGATGAAACAGGCCTGTTCTGGAAGAAAATGCCAAGCAGGACCTACATTACTCAGGAGGAAAAGGCACTCCCAGGACATAAGCCTATGAAAGACAGGCTTACTTTGTTGATGTGTGCCAATGCTAGTGGTGATTGCAAAGTTAAGCCTTTATTAGTGTATCACTCTGAAACTCCCAGAGCGTTCAGGCAAAAGAATGTCCTCAAGGATAATTTGTGTGTGCTGTGGAGGGCAAACAGTAAGGCATGGGTCACTAGGGAATTTTTCTATAACTGGTTACACCATGCATTTGCCCCCAATGTGAAAGATTACCTAACTGAAAAGAAATTAGACCTTAAGTGCCTCCTGGTGTTAGACAATGCCCCTGGTCATCCTACAGACGTGGCAGAGCGACTTTATGGGGACATGAGCTTCATTAAGGTGAAGTTTTTGCCTCCTAATACCACTCCTCTCCTGCAGCCCATGGACCAGCAGGTCATTTCCAACTTCAAGAAACTGTACACAAAAGCTCTGTTTCAAAAGTGCTTTGAAGTGACCACAGACACTCGATTGACTCTAAAAGAGTTTTGGAAGGATCACTTTAATATCCTCAATTGTGTAAACCTTATAGGTAAGGCTTGGGAGGGAGTGACTAAGAGAACCTTGAACTCTGCTTGGAAGAAACTGTGGCCAGAATGTGTAGACAAAAGGGATTTTGAAGGGTTTGAGGCTAACCCTGAGAGGAGTAGTATACCAGTTGAGGAATCAATTGTGGAATTGGGGAAGTCCTTGGGGTTGGAGGTTAGTGGGGAGGATGTGGAAGAGTTGGTGGAGGAGGACAATGAAGAACTAACCACTGATGAGCTGATAGATCAACTTCAAGAGCAAGAGGCCAGACCTGGGGAAACTGGTTCAAAGGAGGGGAGAGAGAAATTGAAGGAATTGCCTACTTCAAAGATTAAGGAAATGTGTGCAAAATGGCTTGAAGTGCAAACCTTTTTTGATGAAAATCACCCTCACACAGCTATTGCAAGCCGTGCTGGTGACTGTTACAATGACACTGTTGTGAACCACTTTAGACAAATCATAAAGGAACGAGAGGTACAGGCCACTATGGACAGATATGTTGTGCGAAAGAAGTCCAGTGACTCTGAAGCTGGTCCTAGTGGCATTAAAAGAAGAAGGGAAGTAACCCCAGAAAAGGACTTGCTACCTCAAGTCCTAATGGAAGGGGATTCCCCTTCTAAACACTAACACTCTCTCTCCCCTCCTCCCATCCCATCAATCATCACCAGATCTTCAATAAAAGTAAGTGTCATGTAATTGTGCATGCCTTTTTCAGTTTGTGTGTACTAAAATAAACATTTTTTTGTGGTAAAAGAAATTTTTTTTCATACTTTTGGGTGTCTTGCACGGATTAATTTTATTTCCATTATTTCTTATGGGGAAAATTAATTCGCATAGCGAACATTTCGCATAACGACCAGCCCTCTTGCACGGATTAAGTTCGCTATGCGGGGGTCCACTGTATATATATATATGTATATATATATCTATATATATATATATATATATATATATATATATATATATATATATATATATATATATGTGTATATATATATATATATATATATATATATATATATATATATATATATATTATATATATATATATATATATATATATATATATATATATATATATATATATATATATATATATATATATATATATATATATATATATGTGAGTAGTCATAATTTCTACAGAGGCATCCCTTCCGGAAAAGGCATGCGGCTGAGCGACTCTTTCCGGTTTAGGGGGTGCGGCTGAGCGACTCCTTCCGGTTTAGGGGTGCGGCTGAGCGACTCCTTCCGGTCTAGGACCAGCGGGTGGGGGTCCCTTCAAAGGATGCCGCCTTTTCACACCTATGTGCTAATGGCCTTGACCCTATGATAATGACCCTTCCGGACACGTATCCCCTTTTCACACCTATGTGCTAATGACCTTGACCTCGCCCTCGAGACTACCTCACCCCTTGACCCCCCCCGGCCATGCCCCTGCCCCGCGCCATGCCCCTACGCGCCCGCCTGCGCCCTTCGCGACCCCCGCTCGCGCCCGGCCGCGCGCCCGCCCGCGCCCTTCGCGACCCCCGCCCGCGCCTTCTGCTGCGCCTTCTGCAGCGTCGTCCGGATCGCCCCCGCGCCTCGAATTTTTTTCCGATTTTTTTCGAATTTTTTTTGAATTTCATTTTCTTGTGCTCTCCATCTCCTCGGATCAAATTTTTGAGGTTCCCCCTCTCACTTTCACCCCCATCCCAAAATTTCTCGAAATCAAAGTCTCCATCTCCTCGGATCAAGTTTTTGGATTCCCTCCTATGGGGGTTTCGAAATTCTTATGATCTCCTTGGATTATCCCCTCCCACTTTCACCCCCCAATCCCAAAAATTTCTCGAAATCAAAGTCTCCAATTCGTCGGATCAAATTTTTCTCGAAATCAAAGTCTCCATCTCCTTGGATCAAGGGTTTTGAATTTCTCCAATTCCTTGGATCAAATTTTTGGGTACCCCTCCTTTCACCCCAAATTTTCTCGATAATACCATGACTCCATCTCCTCGGATCAAGTTTTTTGGATTCCCCCCTATGGGGTTTTCGAAATTCGCCCTCCGACTTTCACCCCCCAACCCCCAAAATTTCTCAATATTACCAAGTTTTTGGAATCCCCCCTCTGGGGGTAAGCATGCTTACTACAGGTCTAAACAAGTCAAATGAACTAAGAAGGGTGTTTACTCGGCGGTCAGCGACGTCACACATACAAGCTGAATCTTGTCGACCCTTTTAGTTTATTTAAAGTTAATAAGGGGACATAGTAGTGACGTCACGTGATGACCGCGCACACAGGCTGAATCTTCTCGATCCTTTTAGTTCATTAAAGTTAATAAGGGGATATAGTACCTACATCATAGGGAAAACATTTTCACTGTTAACCCCAATTTTTTCTCGTTTTAACCCTTTTAGTTCATTAAAGTTAATAAGGGGACACAGTACATCAGAAAGTCACCACATCGCTTACATCCACTTTCGTTAAATTCACTACTCACAATTTTACATATTACGAAGTTAAATACGCACTTTTACTTTGAACATCTTCAAAACACTCTTAAACACCTTCAAAAACACCTTTGATCATTTTCAATCAACACTGAAACACTTCCAAAAAACACAATTTGAGTACTCCCAATTACACCACTGAATACTACTAAAACACCGCTGAATTCAATCAAAACACCCTTCAACACCTTCAAAACACCCTTGATCACCTTCAAAAAACAACATTTGAACACACTCAAAACACCTTTGAACACCTTTGAACATTTCCAAAACACTATTTGAGTACTCCCAAATAAGATTTGACATCTCTAATTTATCTGCACTTACACATTTCATTAAATTACAACTTATCCCTCAGTCTCCAGACTAGGCATTTTCTCGTTTTTACCCTTTTAGTTCATTAAAGTTATTAAGGGGACACAATACATCAGAAAAAAAGTCACAAAAACTAACTCAAACACTTTACTTTGAACATCCCCAAAACACTCTCATAAATCATTTGAATACTCACATAAACACCCTTGAACACCTTCAAAACACTTTTGAATATCGCTTTTAAACTAATTTCATCACAACCCACTTATATCATCTTTTTTTTCGGTAACTCTAATTCGAATACACTACCCTCATCAATTACCAACAAATTTTACTCGTTTTAACTAATGTCATCACTGTAACCAAGATTTTCACAAAAAAACTCTATGACACCTAACACACACGCACACACACACACCCCACAACACCCACAACACCCACAACCCACAATTTTTTCTCGTTTTATCTAATTTCATCAGAAAGTCACAACAACAACAACCCACAAACCCACAACACCCACAACCCACAATTTTTCTCGTTTTAGCTAATTTCATCAGAAAGTCACAACAACAACAACCCACAACCCACAACACCCACAACACCCACAACCCACAACACCCCACAACCCACAATTTTTTCTCGTTTTAACTAATTTCATCAGAAAAAAGCACAACACCCACAACCCACTTCACCCACAATTTTTTCTCGTTTCAACTAATTTCATCAGAAAAGTCACAACACCCCACATCACCCACATCCCACAATTTTTTTTCTCGTTTTAACCCTTTTAGTTCATTAAAGTTAATAAGGGGACACAGTACATCAGAAAAAAGTCACAAAAACAACCCACTTATATCATCTTTTTCGGTATCTCTAATTCGACTACATTACCCACAACCCTCATCAATTACCAATTTATTCACATTTTTTCCCCCCCCTTCTTTTTACTGAATCTTAAAAGTAATACACATTCCTCCCTACAGTACTAAAATTCTAATAAAATCCTCTCCATACCCATCTCCTTGTATCCACATAAATTAATATTAAACTCGCATCAACTACCCAACTATTGCGACATGTTTCAACACCCTCCATTCTTTTCCAATATATCATAACTTTTCATTTCTATAATTTCTTTTTAAAATATTCACACATTACCTTTTATTTTCAGTAAAATCTCCCCAATATTTCTAATTACAACCCTCCCCATACACCTCGCCATCTCACCCGCATTTCTTCACATCCACTCACCCATCTCCCAACACACCTCTTCAGAACACACACAAAAATCACATTTCACATCCACAAATGCATCTCAAATCCACTAAAATCACTATAGTCAAGATATTCACAAAACTCTATGACCACCTACACACACACACACACACACACACACCTACCCTAACCTTAACCCAACCTAACTTAACCTAACCTACCCTAACCTTAACCCAAACTAACTTAACCTAACCTAACCTAACCTAACCTAACCTAACCTAACCTAACCTAACCTAACCTAACCTAACCTAACCTAACCTAAACTAACGTAAACCAACCTAACCTAACCGAACCTAAGCTAAACCGACGCAAAACCTAACGTAAACCTAACCTAACCTAACCTAAACGTAACCTAACCTTACCTAACCTAACCTAACATAACCTAACCTACCCTTACCTAACCTAACCTAACCTAACCTAATATTACCTAACCTAACCTAACCTAACCTAACCTAACCTAACCTGACCTAACCTAAAACCTTACCTAAACCTAACCTAACCTAACCTAACCTAACCTAAAATATATATTGGAACACTTCCAAAATACATTAGAGTACTCCAGAATTACTTTGAACGACTCCATTTTTGGATATTTCCAAATTAGTTTTGAAAACTTTATCGTAAAATCGAACATTATTTTCTTGTTGGTAAACACACCCATGGTAGAAATATTTACTCGATTTCCGAATAGAAACACTTTCCTCGCTCTGAGAGACTCATTAAGCTTATATGGGCCGCCCCTTACGCCACTGTGTAATGCGGTTCACACCCAAGGTAGAAAATACACCTGCTCAACACTCAGACAGATGGCATGTAATGCTTCACATCCTACCGAACACCTGAATCAACTCATCTAACCGAACCTAACCTAACCTATCCTAACCTAACCTAACCTAGCCTAACCTAACTTAACCTAACCTAACCTAACCTAACTTAACCTAACCTAACCTAACCTAACCTAACCTCCCAAAACACTACTTAACCTAACCTACCTACCCTAACCTAACCTAACCTTACCTAACCTAACCTAACCTAACCTAACTTATCCTAACCTAACCTAACCTAACCTGACCTAACTTATCCTAACCTAACCTAGCCTAACCTAACCTAACCTAACCTGACCTAACTTATCCTAACCTAACCTAACTTATCCTAACCTAACCTAACCTAACACCTTCAAACACCTCCGAATACTCCCAAAACACTACTGATTACTACCAAAATCACCACTGAATACTACCAAATCACCGTCAAAATCACCAGAAACTAAGTTTATCATCACCATCCAACATCCTTTTTATAGAATGAATATACTTACTGCATTTTATGCTGCACATCACATTTCCTCTTCCACATCATCCCTAAACATCCTTCCTTATTCATTCGTATATCTCCTAGAGTTGTTTTAACCCCCGACGGGGGCCCATCACGACGCAGGAGCCAGAGTGTAGTAGGTGGTGTTGGAGTGGTGATGGTTGCTCTGGCTCCTAATGTCATGATGGTCCCGTCGGGGGTTAAAACAACTCTAGGAGATATACGAATGAATAAGGAAGGATGTTTAGGGATGATGTGGAAGAGGAAATGTGATGTGCAGCATAAAATGCGGTAAGTATATTCCTTCTATAAAAAGGATGTTGGATGGTGATGTTAAACATAGTTTCTGGTGATTTTGACGGTGATTTGGTAGTAATCAGTACTGTTTTGGGAATATTCGGAGGTGTTTGAAGGTGACATAAAATGCGGTAAGAATATTCATTCTATAAAAAGGATGTTGGATGGTGATGATAAACTTAGTTTCTGGTGATTTTGATGGTGATTTGGTAGTATTCAGTGGTGATTTTGGTAGTAATCAGTAGTGTTTTGGGAGTATTCGGAGGTGTTTGAAGGTGTTAGGTTAGGTTAGGTTAGGTTAGGATAAGTTAGGTTAGGTTAGGTTAGGATAAGTTAGGTCAGGTTAGGTTAGGTTAGGTTAGGCTAGGTTAGGTTAGGTTAGGATAAGTTAGGTCAGGTTAGGTTAGGTTAGGATAAGTTAGGTTAGGTTAGGTTAGGTTAGGTTAGGATAGGTTAGGTTAGGTGATTTGGTAGTAATCAGTAGTGTTTTGGGGAGTATTCGGAGGTGTTTGATGGTGTTAGGTTAGGTTAGGTTAGGATAAGTTAGGTTAGGTTAGGATAAGTTAGGTTAGGTTGGGTAATGTTAGGTTCGGTTCGGTTAGGTTAGGTTAGGTGATTTGATAGTAATCAGTAGTGTTTCGGGGAGTATTCGGAGGTGTTTGATAGTGTTAGGTTAGGTTGGGTTAGGTTAGGATAGGTTAGGTTGGGCTAGGTTAGGTTGGGTAATGTTAGGTTGGGTTCGGTTAGGCTAGGAAAGGTTAGGTTAGGTTGGGTTCTTGGTTATAGTGATTTGAGGGGATTTCTATAAAAGGAAGTTGGATGGTGATGTTAAACTTAGTTTCTTGTGATTTTGACGGTGATTTGGTAGTATTCAGTGGTGATTTGGTAGTAATCAGTAGTGTTTTGGGGAGTATTCGGAGGTGTTTGATGGTGTTAGGTTAGGTTAGGTTAGGTTAGGATAGGTTCGGTTAGGTTAGGTTAGGATAGGCTAGGTTAGGTTCGGTTAGGTTAGGTTAGGTAAGGTTAGGTTAGGTTCGGTTAGGTTAGGGTAGGATAGGTTGGGTTAGGTTAGGAAAGGTTAGGTTAGGTTTGGTTCTTGGATATAGTGATTTGAGGGGATTTCTATAAAAAGGAAGTTGGATGGTGATGTTAAACTTAGCTTCTGGTGATTTTGACGGTGATTTGGTAGCATTCAGTGGTGATTTGGTAGTAATCAGTAGCGTTTTTGGGAGTATTCGGAGGTGTTTGATGGTGTTTGGTTAGGTTAGGTTAGGATACGTTGGGTTAGGCTAGGTTAGGTGAGGTTAGGTTAGGTTAGGTTAGGTTAAGTTAGGTTAGGTTAGGTTAGGTTTGGTTAGGTTATGTTAGGATAAGTTAGGTTAGGGTATGTTAGGTTAGGTCAGGTTAGGATAGGTTAGTTTCGGTTAGGTTAGGTTAGGTTAGGTTAAGATAGGTTAGGTTAGGTTAGATTAAGTTAGGTTAGGTTAGGTTAGGTTAGGTTAAGTTAGGTTAGGCTAGGTTAGGTTAGGCTAGGATAGGTTAGGTTAGGTTCGGTTAGGTGAGTTGATTCAGGTGTGATTTTTCTACCTTGGGTGTGAAACACATTACATCCCATCTGTCTGACCTGTGTTGACGCAGGTGTGATTTTCTACCTTGGGTGTGAACCGCATTACACAGTGGCGTCGGGGGAAGGGGCGGCCCATATAAGCTTGATGAGTCTCTCAGAGCGAGGAAAGTGTTTCTATTCGGAAATCGAGTAAATATTTCTACCATGGGTGTGTTTACCAACAAGAAAATAATGTTCGATTTTACGATAAAGTTTTCAAAACTAATTTGGAAATATCCAAAAATGGAGTCCTTCAAAGTAATTCTGGAGTACTCTAATGTATTTTGGAAGTGTTCCAATATATTTTAGGTTAGGTTAGGTTAGGATAGGTTAGGTAAGGTTAGGTTAGGTTAGGTTAGGTTAGGTTAGGATAGGTTAGGTTAGGTTAGGTTAGGTTAGGTTAGGTAATGTTAGGTTAGGTTAGGTTAGGTTAGGTTAGGTTAGGTTAGGTAAGGTTAGGTTAGGTTAGGATAAATTAGGTTAGGTTAGGTTAAGTTAGGTTAGGTTAGGTTAAGTTAGGTAAGGTTAGGTTAGGGTAGGTTAGGATAGGTTAGGTAAGGTTAGGTAAGGTTAGGTTTGGTTAGGTTAGGATAGGTTAGGTTAGGTAAGGTTGGGTTAGGTTAGATTAGGTTAGGTTAGGTTAGGTTAGGTAAGGTTAGGTTAGGTTAGGTTAGGTTAGGTTAGGTTAGGTTAGGTTAAGTTAGGTTGGGTTAAGGTTAGGGTAGGTTAGGTTAAGGTTAGGGTAGGTTAGGTAGGTTAGGTTAGGATAGGTTAGGTGTGTGTATGTGTGTGTGTGTGTGTGTGTGTGTTAGGTGGTCATGGAGTTTTGTGAATATCTTGATTATAGTGATTTTAGTGGATTTGAGATGCATTTGTGGATGTGAAATGTGATTTTTGTGTGTGTTCTGAAGAGGTGTGTTGGGAGATGGGTGAGTGGATGTGAAGAAATGCGGGTGAGATGGCGAGGTGTATGGGGAGGGTTGTAATTAGAAATATTGGGGAGATTTTACTGAAAATAAAAGGTAATGTGTGAATATTTTAAAAAGAAATTATAGAAATGAAAAGTTATGATATATTGGAAAAGAATGGAGGGTGTTGAAACATGTCGCAATAGTTGCGTAGTTGATGCGAGTATAATATTAATTTATGTGGATACAAGGAGATGGGTATGGAGAGGATTTTATTAGAATTTTAGTACTGTAGGGAGGAATGTGTATTACTTTTAAGATTCAGTAAAAAGAAGGGGGGAAAAAATGTGAATAAATTGGTAATTGAAGAGGGTTGTGGGTAATGTAGTCGAATTAGAGATACCGAAAAAGATGATATAAGTGGGTTGTTTTGGTGATTTTTTTCTGATGTACTGTGTTTTGGAAGTGTTCCAATATATTTTAGGTTATGTTAGGTTAGGTTAGGTTAGAATAGGTTAGGTAAGGTTAGGTTAGGTTAGGTTAGGTTAGGATAGGTTAGGTTAGGTTAGGTTAGGTAATGTTAGGTTAGGTTAGGTTAGGTTAGGTTAGGTTAGGTTAGGTAAGGTTAGGTTAGGTTAAGATAAATTAGGTTAGGTTAGGTTAGGTTAGGTAAGGTTAGGTTAGGGTAGGTTAGGATAGGTTAGGTAAGGTTAGGTAAGGTTAGGTTAGGATAGGTTAGGTTAGGTAAGGTTGGGTTAGGTTAGGTTAGGTTAGGTTAGGTTAGGTTAGGTAAGGTTAGGTTAGGTTAGGTTAGGTTAGGTTAGGTTAGGTTAAGTTAGGTTGGGTTAAGGTTAGGGTAGGTTAGGTTACGTTAGGTTGGGTTAAGGTTAGGGTAGGTTAGGTAGGTTAGGTTAGGATAGGTTAGGTGTGTGTGTGTGTGTGTGTGTGTGTGTGTGTGTGTGTGTGTGTGTGTGTGTGTGTTAGGTGGTCATAGAGTTTTGTGAATATCTTGACTATAGTGATTTTAGTGGATTTGAGATGCATTTGTGGATGTGAAATGTGATTTTTGTGTGTGTTCTGAAGAGGTGTGTTGGGAGATGGGTGAGTGGATGTGAAGAAATGCAGGTGAGATGGCGAGGTGTATGGGGAGGGTTGTAATTAGAAATATTGGGGAGATTTTACTGAAAATAAAAGGTAATGTGTGAATATTTTAAAAAGAAATTATAGAAATGAAAAGTTATGATATATTGGAAAAGAATGGAGGGTGTTGAAACATGTCGCAATAGTTGGGTAGCTGATGCGAGTTTAATATTAATTTATGTGGATACAAGGAGATGGGTATGGAGAGGATTTTATTAGAATTTTAGTACTGTAGGGAGGAATGTGTATTACTTTTAAGATTCAGTAAAAAGAAGGGGGGGAAAAAAATGTGAATAAATTGGTAATTGAAGAGGGTTGTGGGTAATGTAGTCGAATTAGAGATACCGAAAAAGATGATATAAGTGGGTTGTTTTGGTGATTTTTTTCTGATGTACTGTGTCCCCTTATTAACTTTAATGAACTAAAAGTGTTAAAACGAGAAAAAAAATTGTGGGATGTGGGTGATGTGGGGTGTTGTGACTTTTCTGATGAAATTAGTTGAAACGAGAAAAAATTGTGGGTGAAGTGGGTTGTGGGTGTTGTGCTTTTTTCTGATGAAATTAGTTAAAACGAGAAAAAATTGTGGGTTGTGGGGTGTTGCGGGTTGTGGTTGTTGTGGGTGTTGTGGGTTGTGGGTTGTTGTTGTTGTGACTTTCTGATGAAATTAGCTAAAACGAGAAAAATTGTGGGTTGTGGGTGTTGTGGGTTTGTGGGTTGTTGTTGTTGTGACTTTCTGATGAAATTAGATAAAACGAGAAAAAATTGTGGGTTGAGGGTGTTGTGGGTGTTGTGGGGTGTGTGTGTGCGTGTGTGTTAGGTGTCATAGAGTTTTTATGTGAAAATCTTGGTTACAGTGATGACATTAGTTAAAACGAGTAAAATTTGTTGGTAATTGATGAGGGTAGTGTAGTCGAATTAGAGTTACCGAAAAAAAAGATGATATAAGTGGGTTGTGATGAAATTAGTTTAAAAGCGATATTCAAAGGTGTTTTGAAGGTGTTCAAGGGTGTTTATGTGAGTATTCAAATGATTTATGAGAGTGTTTTGGGGATGTTCAAAGTAAAGTGTTTGAGTTAGTTTTTGTGACTTTTTTTCTGATGTATTGTGTCCCCTTAATAACTTTAATGAACTAAAAGGGTAAAAACGAGAAAATGCCTAGTCTGGAGACTGAGGGATGAGTTGTAATTTAATGAAATGTGTAAGTGCAGATAAATTAGAGATGTCAAATCTTATTTGGGAGTACTCAAATAGTGTTTTGGAAATGTTCAAAGGTGTTCAAAGGTGTTTTGAGTGTGTTCAAATGTTGTTTTTTGAAGGTGATCAAGGGTGTTTTGAAGGTGTTGAAGGGTGTTTTGATTGAATTCAGCTGTGTTTTAGTAGTATTCAGTGGTGTAATTGGGAGTACTCAAATTGTGTTTTTTGGAAGTGTTTCAGTGTTGATTGAAAATGATCAAAGGTGTTTTTGAAGGTGTTTAAGAGTGTTTTGAAGATGTTCAAAGTAAAAGTGCGTATTTAACTTCGTAATATGTAAAATTGTGAGTAGTGAATTTAACGAAAGTGGATGTAAGCGATGTGGTGACTTTCTGATGTACTGTGTCCCCTTATTAACTTTAATGAACTAAAAGGGTTAAAACGAGAAAAAATTGGGGTTAACAGTGAAAATGTTTTCCCTATGATGTAGGTACTATATCCCCTTATTAACTTTAATGAACTAAAAGGATCGAGAAGATTCAGCCTGTGTGCGCGGTCATCACGTGACGTCACTACTATGTCCCCTTATTAACTTTAAATAAACTAAAAGGGTCGACAAGATTCAGCTTGTATGTGTGACGTCGCTGACCGCCGAGTAAACACCCTTCTTAGTTCATTTGACTTGTTTAGACCTGTAGTAAGCATGCTTACCCCCAGAGGGGGGATTCCAAAAACTTGGTAATATTGAGAAATTTTGGGGGTTGGGGGGTGAAAGTCGGAGGGCGAATTTCGAAAACCCCATAGGGGGGAATCCAAAAAACTTGATCCGAGGAGATGGAGTCATGGTATTATCGAGAAAATTTGGGGTGAAAGGAGGGGTACCCAAAAATTTGATCCAAGGAATTGGAGAAATTCAAAACCCTTGATCCAAGGAGATGGAGACTTTGATTTCGAGAAAAATTTGATCCGACGAATTGGAGACTTTGATTTCGAGAAATTTTTGGGATTGGGGGGTGAAAGTGGGAGGGGGCAATCCAAGGAGATCATAAGAATTTCGAAACCCCCATAGGAGGGAATCCAAAAACTTGATCCGAGGAGATGGAGACTTTGATTTCGAGAAATTTTGGGATGGGGGTGAAAGTGAGAGGGGGAACCTCAAAAATTTGATCCGAGGAGATGGAGAGCACAAGAAAATGAAATTCAAAAAAAATTCGAAAAAAATCGGAAAAAAATTCGAGGCGCGGGGGCGATCCGGACGACGCTGCAGAAGGCGCAGCAGAAGGCGCGGGCGGGGTTCGCGAAGGGCGTGGGCGGGCGCGCGGGCGCGCGCGCCCGGGAGTCGCGAAGGGCGCGGGCAGGCGCGCGGGGGCATGGCGCGGGGCAGGGGCATGGCGCGGGGGGGCCAAGGGGTGAGGTAGTCTCGAGGGCGCGGTCAAGGTCATTAGCACATAGGTGTGAAAAGGGGATACGTGTCCGGAAGGGTCATTATCATAGGGTCAAGGTCATTAGCACATAGGTGTGAAAAGGCGGCATCCTTTGAAGGGACCCCCACCCGCTGGTCCTAGACCGGAAGGAGTTGCTCAGCCGCACCCCTAAACTGGAAGGAGTCGCTCAGCCGCACCCCCTAAACCAGAAGGAGTCGCTCAGCCGCATGCCTTTTCCGGAAGGGATGCCTCTGTAGAAATTATGACTACTTATGTGTATATATACATATATATATATATATATATATATATATATATATATATATATATATATATATATATATATATATATATATATATATATATATATATATATATATATAAGCCATGCGTGTCGTATGAGGCGACTAAAATGCCGGGAGCAATGGGCTAGTAACCCCTTCTCCTGTAGACATTTACTAAAAAAGAGAAGAACAAAAACTTTATAAAACTGGGATGCTTAAATGTGCGTGGATGTAGTGCGGATGACAAGAAACAGATGATTGCTGATGTTATGAATGAAAAGAAGTTGGATGTCCTGGCCCTAAGCGAAACAAAGCTGAAGGGGGTAGGAGAGTTTCAGTGGGGGGAAATAAATGGGATTAAATCTGGAGTATCTGAGAGAGTTAGAGCAAAGGAAGGGGTAGCAGTAATGTTGAATGATCAGTTATGGAAGGAGAAAAGAGAATATGAATGTGTAAATTCAAGAATTATGTGGATTAAAGTGAAGGTTGGATGCGAGAAGTGGGTCATAATAAGCGTGTATGCACCTGGAGAAGAGAGGAATGCAGAGGAGAGAGAGAGATTTTGGGAGATGTTAAGTGAATGTATAGGAGCCTTTGAACCAAGTGAGAGAGTAATTGTGGTAAGGGACCTGAATGCTAAAGTAGGAGAAACTTTTAGAGAGGGTGTGGTAGGTAAGTTTGGGGTGCCAGGTGTAAATGATAATGGGAGCCGTTTGATTGAACTTTGTATAGAAAGGGGTTTAGTTATAGGTAATACATATTTTTAAGAAAAAGTGGATAAATAAGTATACAAGATATGATGTAGGCCGAAATGACAGTAGTTTGTTGGATTATGTATTGGTAGATAAAAGACTGTTGGGTAGACTTCAGGATGTACATGTTTATAGAGGGGCCACAGATATATCAGATCACTTTCTAGTTGTAGCTACACTGAGAGTAAAAGGTAGATAGGATACAAGGAGAATAGAAGCATCAGGGAACAGAGAGGTGAAGGTTTATAAACTAAAAGAGGAGGCAGTTAGGGTAAGATATAAACAGCTATTGGAGGATAGATGGGCTAATGAGAGCATAGGCAATGGGGTCGAAGAGGTATGGGGTAGGTTTAAAAATGTAGTGTTAGAGTGTTCAGCAGAAGTTTGTGGTTACAGGAAAGTGGGTGCAGGAGGGAAGAGGAACGATTGGTGGAATGATGATGTAAAGAGAGCAGTAAGGGAGAAAAAGTTAGCATATGAGAAGTTTTTACAAAGTAGAAGTGATGCAAGGAGGGAAGAGTATATGGAGAAAAAGAGAGAGGTTAAGAGAGTGGTGAAGCAATGTAAAAAGAGAGCAAATGAGAGAGTGGGTGAGATGTTATCAACAAATTTTGTTGAAAATAAGAAAAACTTTTGGAGTGAGATTAACAAGTTAAGAAAGCCTAGAGAACAAATGGATTTGTCAGTTAAAAATAGGAGAGGAGAGTTATTAAATGGAGAGTTAGAGGTATTGGGAAGATGGAGGGAATATTTTGAGGAATTGTTAAATGTTGATGAAGATAGGGAAGCTGTGATTACGTGTATAGGGCAAGGAGGAATAACATCTTGTAGGAGCCAGTTGTGAGTGTGGGGGAAGTTCGTGAGGCAGTAGGTAAAATGAAAGGGGGTAAGGCAGCCGGGATTGATGGGATAAAGATAGAAATGTTAAAAGCAGGTGGGGATATAGTTTTGGAGTGGTTGGTGCAATTATTTAATAAATGTATGGAAGAGGGTAAGGTACCTAGGGATTGGAAGAGAGCATGCATAGTTCCTTTGTATAAAGGCAAAGGGGATAAAAGAGAGTGCAAAAATTATAGGGGGATAAGTCTGTTGAGTATACCTGGTAAAGTGTATGGTAGAGTTATAATTGAAAGAATTGAGAGTAAGACGGAGAATAGGATAGCAGATGAACAAGGAGGCTTTAGGAAAGGTAGGGGGTGTGTGGACCAAGTGTTTACAGTGAAACATATAATTGAACAGTATTTAGATAAGGCTAAAGAGGTCTTTGTGGCATTTATGGATTTGGAAAAGGCGTATGACAGGGTGGATAGGGGTGCAATGTGGCAGATGTTGCAAGTGTATGGTGTAGGAGGTAGGTTACTGAAAGCAGTGAAGAGTTTTTACGAGGATAGTGAGGCTCAAGTTAGAGTATGTAGGAAAGAGGGAAACTTTTTCCCAGTAAAAGTAGGCCTTAGACAAGGATGTGTGATGTCACCGTGGTTGTTTAGTATATTTATAGATGGGGTTGTAAGAGAAGTAAATGCGAGGGTCTTGGCAAGAGGCGTGGAGTTAAAAGATAAAGAATCACACACAAAGTGGGAGTTGTCACAGCTGCTCTTTGCTGATGACACTGTGCTCTTGGGAGATTCTGAAGAGAAGTTGCAGAGATTGGTGGATGAATTTGGTAGGGTGTGCAAAAGAAGAAAATTAAAGGTGAATACAGGAAAGAGTAAGGTTATGAGGATAACAAAAATATTAGGTGATGAAAGATTGGATATCAGATTGGAGGGAGAGAGTATGGAGGAGGTGAACGTATTCAGATATTTGAGTGGACGTGTCAGCGGATGGGTCTATGAAAGATGAGGTGAATCATAGAATTGATGAGGGAAAAAGAGTGAGTGGTGCACTTAGGAGTCTGTGGAGACAAAGAACTTTGTCCTTGGAGGCAAAGAGGAGAATGTATGAGAGTATAGTTTTACCAACGCTCTTATATGGGTGTGAAGCGTGGGTGATGAATGTTGCAGCGAGGAGAAGGCTGGAGGCAGTGGAGATGTCATGTCTGAGGGCAATGTGTGGTGTGAATATAATGCAGAGAATTCGTAGTTTGGAAGTTAGGAGGAGGTGCGGGATTACCAAAACTGTTGTCCAGAGGGCTGAGGAAGGGTTGTTGAGGTGGTTCGGACATGTAGAGAGAATGGAGCGAAACAGTATGACTTCAAGAGTGTATCAGTCTGTAGTGGAAGGAAGGCGGGGTAGGGGTCGGCCTAGGAAAAGTTGGAGGGAGGGGGTAAAGGAGGTTTTGTGTGCGAGGGGCTTGGACTTCCAGCAGGCATGCGTGAGCGTGTTTGATAGGAGTGAATGGAGACAAATGGTTTTTAATACTTGACGTGCTGTTGGAGTGTGAGCAAAGTAACATTTATGAAGGGATTCAGGGAAACCCTCAGGCCGGACTTGAGTCCTGGAGATGGGAAGTACAGTGCCTGCACTCTGAAGGAGGGGTGTTAATGTTGCAGTTTAAAAACTGTAGTGTAAAGCACCCTTCTGCCAAGACAGTGATGGAGTGAATGATGGTGAAAGTTTTTCTTTTTCGGGCCACCCTGCCTTGGTGGGAATCGGCCAGTGTGATAATAAAAAAATAAATATATATATATATATATATATATATATATATATATATATATATCCAGTTCCCTAGATGAAGAGCTCCTCACCAGCATCAAGGAACCTTTGAGGGGTTTCTCTTACCAGTATGACTGTGAAGGCTTACTCAGCCCTGTAACAACTTCAGACAGTATTACCAAGGCTAGCTCCTCCTCAGGAAAATTAATGAATAGAAAAATAAATAATAATTCACAAAGATAAACACTTTATTATTTATTAATGCAAAGATAAAACAGTGAAACATGAAGGTGTATCCTATTTGAAAGAAAAATGAAAAATGAAATGAAAAAATGACATTTGAATTCAATGCTAATATGTAAAGTTATACTGGGGTGTCTGGTGGAGGTTGACACAGTCTTGTAGAAATTGTAGCCGTTACTGATGATGTGGGGGGTCACAGGTGTTGGTGACAACCCAACGGCTAGTTCTTCACAGAGTCTATAGCCTTGAATAGTCAGTCCAGATGACAGGAAAGCAGGTTCTTTACCACTACAAAGATGAGGGGTTGTTGTCTGCTGTTGCCTACAGTTAATCAGGTAGGTAGATCCAAAAAGTGACGTCTCCAGACTTTTGCAAAAGTCCTTCTCTTTCAACACTTCTCGTTGGTTGGCAGGTGACCCGATCTGTCATTCCAAGAGTTGTGCTGGGAGCTGTGAGTCGAGTGATTACTGTTTGACCGGAGCCCCACATGTCACCTTTTGGGGGGGAGGAAGGGGGGGATAGCGGGAGCTAGACTTACCTTACCTTAACAAGCAGCCGGCAATCAAACTATCACTTTCGGGATGGGGGAAAAACGGGGGGATAGCGGTAGGTAGACTTCCCCTACCTTAACAAGTAGCCGGCAGTCAAACTATTGTTACCATATACTTGCTCGATACTCCTATCTGTTGAACTTTTCCCTCACACTCCCCCATACCAAGACTTATAGTCAAGGAGTATAAGAAGAATAGGCGAGGAAAAAGTTCTAACATGTGGAAGTCGCATAAGCCAACAAGTCTTCTATTGACTGTCACGACTTAACCAAAGAAATAATTGGATGAACCATTTATATACACAACATGGAACTTAAAAGCTTGGATAGCCAATGTCCGCCTCAAGAGGCGACTGTTGATTCCCTTAAAAGTTTCTAGGTATATCAAAGGTTTGTGGTCCGTTTCTAAAATGAATTCTTTTCCCAGTAAATAAAATTTAAGCTTGGAGATACTCCACACAAGGGCCAAACATTCCTTTTTCAATGGTGGAGTATCTCGTTTCTGCAGGAGGGAAGTTTTAGATTTAATAAATATACAGGAACTAGGAGCGTGTATTTTGTGCAGCAAGCACCTGACACCTATTGCAAGAACTATACTTCTTTGTAACCTGTAAGTACATGCTTGGCCAAAAATAAATGTGCTTGAGTTTATGCCACATCTTACGATGAGCTAAGTGTTTGATCACTGGCAAATCATGAGCCATTTGAAGAACAGTCTCTCGACATGGTTTAGGAACAACAAGGAGGGAATAATCTATCGCTGAAGAATGAGATTTAAATACAGATTTATATAAGATACCATTAATATATTCAAACTTATGAGATACGTATCTCCCGTGGATAACTTTGTTGTTAAAAGCTTGATTATGACTATCCCGAAGTGAAGGGCAATCGCGCTGTAAATTGACAAAGTCATCCTTGGACATAAAATCTGGGGAAATAAAAGGACTTATGGTGGGAGAAGAGGAGGTAGTAGAAGCCGGAGTTATGGTCTGAGTCTTAGTCAAGGCATTGAGAGTGCCGGAGGCAATACCTTTACTTTCACCCGACGAGTGAACAGGTGATCCTGCTACATCACTATCGAGAGCAGTATCTGTTTCCATCCTCAAATGAACAGTACGAGACAATGCAGCTTGCGGTGCAGAATTGTTAAGGGACTTATTTAACTTACAAGGAAGAGGAGCTGGAAAACTTAGATCCACGGGTGGTGACGAAAGATCCGCCTCCGAAGGAAGAATGGAACCTTTAATGTTACCCACTATTATAGAACAAGTAATTGGGGCTAGTACCGCATTAGTCCAACCGGTGAACCATTTAGTTTTCAAGTAACAACATATTGTAGGGAAAGTATTTTAACGACCCAAGTAATCTGAAAGAATAGAGGACACACGAGAGGTTTTAAAGTAAGGGAACAGTTTGTCCGAAATTACGATGCACATACATCCAGTGTCAAGTAATATGTCTGAGACTTTTATACCATTAACTGCTCCTGAAGAGAAGGGTGCTTGGTCATTACCATCAACAAAACATTACAAACTTTCTCTATTTTCTTGGAAGGACAATCTGGACGTTTATGTCCGATACCACCACACCGATGACATGTTGGTATAATAGCTGGTGACTTTTTTTCTACTGTAGGCTTCTTAATCTTTGGTTCAGGTGAACCATTGCCCTTAAGGTTCGATCCCTTTAGGTCTTTATAGGAATTGTGAGCCTCAGCATACAAGTCAGCGGCCTCAGCAACTTCATCAGCTTTAATCAGGTTATGTTCTCTAATGAATGTTCGTATCTGGTAGGGAAGAGCTGTCAGGAACTGGTCAGCAACCATGAAGTCTAAGAGATTCATAACTATGATCAATTCCTGAACTCTCTATCCAAAAGTCGAACAAACGAAAGAGTGTTACCTGTAACTGCTGGAAGTTCTGGCCATGCTGTAAGGTGGCATACCTGAAATCTTTCCTGTAAGAATTAGTGGTTTTTTGATATTGCCTTCTTCAGTAGGTTATAATTACATATGATATCCTGCAACAAAGTTGCATAGATATTCAAAGCTGTACCAGAAAATAACATTCCTAACCTGGTAGCCCAGGTGTCAGCAGGCCATTCACAGAGGGTAGTGGTATTTTCAAACCTGATAATATATGAAGTAATGTCTTCACCCTCTGTGAAGGGAGGTAAATTAGGTGTTGGAATATGTGCATTAGCTGCATGATGTTCAATTACTCCTTCCTCTAATTGTTGTTGTGTAAGAGTTAAATTTTTATTCTCTAATTCAAGGCGAGCTTTTTCGAGCTCGCGATCTTTTTCTCTCTCTCTTAATTCATGTTATCTAGCTTTTTCCTCACATTCTCTAGCTTTTTCCTTATGTTCTCTAGCTCTTTCCTCACGTTCTCTAGCTCTCTCCTCACGATCAGTAAGTAGAATGGGGTCCCTTGACCATCCAATCTTCTCACCAACAAATCAAGAGTGTCCTACGACAGTTCCCTTGATATAATAAAGAGCTCAATGAAACAACTTGTCACTGGAAAATCTCGGGTCCCTAGAGTCTATTCCTCCAAATCGTTTCAAGCTCAAAAAATAAAGGTGACAGAATTAACTAGTAACGTGCACGATAAGCTGTCCAATATACAAAAACAGAAACAGAAATACAAATAGCTAGAGCTTCATTTAAGGAGGTTATTAATAGAATATTCAAGAGGTTGCTAGTAGAATTGCAGTAAATCAACCATTCAAATCATTATGAAGCTGTGTGTAGTCTGTGGTCAGCCAAACAAACGGGCTTCCACATGGATAAATTGTCATTTTTGTGGAAACTGGTGTCACGCCCCTTGTGCAGATATCCAAGAACTAGCTACAAGCAGTGTTAAAACAGGGAAGTGTTTTTGGATATGCCCAAATGAGATAAATCTGTGGACTAAAATCACAAGGGTATTAAAAGAGGACAACATCAAAGCTGCTTTCATAGAAAACCTGGAAGCTTTCTACAACAGATGGGAACATAAAAAGTCTGGGCTGAATGGTACTGCCCTTGATACTGGCCATGTAGTCAGAAACTGTAAGGCTGGAGATGAAGTCCTGGTAGTCAATAAATGTGGGGCTGATAGTGCTGTCCTGGGAGACAGTAATGGTGAAGCTGGAGGTGCTGTCCTGGGAGACAGTAATGGTGAAGCTGGAGGTGCTGTCCTGGGAGACAGTAATGGTGAAGCTGGAGATGCTGTCCTGGGAGACAGTAATGGTGAAGCTGGAGATTTTGTCCAGGTAGTCGGGAATTACACGCAGGAAGGAATACATATAAATGACCTCATAGGGGACAGGAGCCATAGTAGGGAAACAAGTGTAGTCAAAGATAAGATAAAACCAATATTGCAAACTAGAAATACCGCAGGAAATAGCAAACAAGAGGACTCCACTAGCAATAGTGAGGATATATTACCAAAAACAACTGGTGGGAGCTCCATTGTTGGTGCTAGGGAGGATAGAAGTAAGACAGGGAAACATGCACCAACAGGGAATACAGTCACAGAAACCCAAGGCAAACGGAAACCAAGCCTGTGCACATACTATGCACTTGGTATCTGCTGGCATGGGAAATCTGGAAAAACAGATGGGACGTGCAACTATGACCACCCTAGAAAATGCCATGCCCATATGACAACAGGAAAATGCAAACTCCCTTTCTGTAAGCTTTTTCACCCTGAATTGTGTATCTCTTCAGTACACGAAAGACTGTGCTATAACTAAAATTGCCAGGCATACCATCTAAAGGGGACAAAAAGATACAAAACATCCAGGCCATGGGAAAACCTGGTAGCCACAGCCACTCAAGAGGGAGAGGTTTTTTAGTGCCAGGAAGGAAAAAAAACTGGCAGGAAATGGCAGAAATCGTACAACAAATTCAGTCATTCCTGGAGTGGAACCACAGTCGATGGCCTCCACTCCAAACCAACAGATACAGATACTAATGCCGGAAAAAAAATCCCCCCCCAGTACCAACAATACCACCAGTCCGATAACATTCTTCTTTGCAAATATACAGGGTCTAAAGCCAGCAACAAACAACAAAATACCTTTCATCCGTGGACTGCTTGCAGAGGCAAAGGCAATGTTCGCTGCTTTCACGAGACCCACATAAAGGATCACTTGGACAACGAAATATGGATCCCAGGTTACAACCTATACAGATGTGACAGAGTGAACAGGCAAAAGGGAAGGGGGGTTGGCCTGTACATTGCAGAGTCACTTGTTTGCACAGAACTGCTTAATGCCTCAAATGATGTAGTGGAAGTTTTAGCAGTAAAGGTCGAGAACCAAAACCTAGTCATTGTGGTAGTCTACAAGCCTCCGGATGCAACATCCCAGCAATTCCAGGAACAGCTGTTAAAAATTGACCACTGTCTGGAAAATCTTCCAGCTCCTGCACTCAACATCTTGCTCCTGGGGGATTTCAACTTAAGGCACCTAAAATGGAGGAATATAGCAAATAATATTGTTGCAGTAGTAACACCAGGAGGCAGCTCTGATGAAAACTCACACTCACACGAGCTTTTAAATCTCTGCACAAAATTCAATTTAAACCAGCAAATAATAGAGCCTACTAGACTGGAGAATACACTAGACCTCATCTTCACTAACAATGATGATCTGATAAGAAACGTCACCATATCAAAAACAATATACTCAGATCACAACATAATTGAGGTTCAGACATGTATGCGTGGAGCCCCAGACCGACATAATGAGACTAGTCACGAGGGAGCATTCACCAAATTCAACTTCAATAACAAAAACATAAAGTGGGACCAAGTAAACCAAGTCCTAACCGATATAAGCTGGGAAGATATACTAAGCAACACAGACCCCAACTTATGCCTAGAACAGATTAACTCGGTGGCACTCGATGTATTCACAAGGCTTATTCCTCTAAGAACAAGGAGGAGTAGATGTAAAATAGAAAGAGACAGGCGCTCCCTTTACAGGCGATGGAAAAGAATAACAGAGCGGCTAAAAGAGGTCAATATATCTGAAATGCGTAGGGAGACACTGGTCAGAGAAATAGCAAGCATCGAACTTAAGCTAAAAGAATCCTTTAGGAGTCAGGAATCGCGGGAAGAACTAGAAGCCATAAATGAAATCGAAAGAAACCCAAAGTATTTCTTCTCCTATGCCAAATCAAAATCGAGAACAACGTCCAGTATTGGGCCCCTACTTAAACAAGATGGGTCCTACACAGATGACAGCAAGGAAAAGAGTGAGCTACTCAAGTCCCAATATGACTCAGTTTTTAGCAAGCCGCTAACCAGACTGAGAGTCGAAGATCAAAATGAATTTTTTATGAGAGAGCCACAAAATTTGATTAACACAAGCCTATCTGATGTTATCCTGACGCCAAATGACTTCGAACAGGCGATAAATGACATGCCCATGCACTCTGCCCCAGGGCCAGACTCATGGAACTCTGTGTTCATCAAGAACTGCAAGAAACCCCTATCACGAGCCTTTTCCATCCTATGGAGAGGGAGCATGGACACGGGGGTCGTCCCACAGTTACTAAAAACAACAGACATAGCCCCACTCCACAAAGGGGGCAGTAAAGCAACAGCAAAGAACTACAGACCAATAGTACTAACATCCCATATCATAAAAATCTTTGAAAGGGTCCTAAGAAGCAAGATCACCACCCATCTAGAAACCCATCAGTTACACAACCCAGGGCAACATGGGTTTAGAACAGGTCGCTCCTGTCTGTCTCAACTATTGGATCACTACGACAAGGTCCTAAATGCACTAGAAGACAAAAAGAATGCAGATGTAATATATACAGACTTTGCAAAAGCCTTCGACAAGTGTGACCATGGCGTAATAGCGCACAAAATGCGTGCTAAAGGAATAACAGGAAAAGTCGGTCGATGGATCTATAATTTCCTCACTAACAGAACACAGAGAGTAGTCGTCAACAGAGTAAAGTCCGAGGCAGCTACGGTGAAAAGCTCTGTTCCACAAGGCACAGTACTCGCTCCCATCCTGTTCCTCATCCTCATATCCGACATAGACAAGGATGTCAGCCACAGCACCGTGTCTTCCTTTGCAGATGACACCCGAATCTGCATGACAGTGTCTTCCATTGCAGACACTGCAAGGCTCCAGGCGGACATCAACCAAATCTTTCAGTGGGCTGCAGAAAACAATATGAAGTTCAACGATGAGAAATTTCAATTACTCAGATATGGTAAACATGAGGAATTTAAATCTTCATCAGAGTACAAAACAAATTCTGGCCACAAAATAGAGCGAAACACCAACGTCAAAGACCTGGGAGTGATCATGTCGGAGGATCTCACCTTCAAGGACCATAACATTGTATCAATCGCATCTGCTAGAAAAATGACAGGATGGATAATGAGAACCTTCAAAACTAGGGAGGCCAAGCCCATGATGACACTCTTCAGGTCACTTGTTCTATCTAGGCTGGAATATTGCTGCACACTAACAGCACCTTTCAAGGCAGGTGAAATTGCCGACCTAGAAAATGTACAGAGAACTTTCACGGCACGCATAACGGAGATAAAACACCTCAATTACTGGGAGCGCTTGAGGTTCCTAAACCTGTATTCCCTGGAACGCAGGAGGGAGAGATACATGATTATATAAACCTGGAAAATCCTAGAGGGACTAGTACCGAACTTGTACACGAAAATCACTCACTACGAAAGCAAAAGACTTGGCAGACGATGCACCATCCCCCCAATGAAAAGCAGGGGTGTCACTAGCACGTTAAGAGACCATACAATAAGTGTCAGGGGCCCGAGACTGTTCAACTGCCTCCCAGCACACATAAGGGGGATTACCAACAGACCCCTGGCAGTCTTCAAGCTGGCACTGGACAAGCACCTAAAGTCAGTTCCTGATCAGCCGGGCTGTGGCTCGTACGTTGGTTTGCGTGCAGCCAGCAGCAACAGTCTGGTTGATCAGGCTCTGATCCACCAGGAGGCCTGGTCACAGACCGGGTCGCGGGGGCGTTGACCCCCGGAACTCTCTCCAGACAAAAACGACTCCAGACATATCCTGCCTGACTTGACTTACAATAAATTGAGACTATAACAATCACCAAATCTTTTAAATACCTGTACTGTAGTCCTACCATAGAGAACGATTACTCATGGCTGGTGGTAACCGTCTGTTGTATGCGGCGTTGAAGTTCCAATGGTAGATTTGAGATGGAGTTGAATCTTTATTCAGTCAAGTCACATCCTGGCAAGGTCGCCACTTGTGAAGGCTTACTCAGCCCTGTAACAACTTCAGACAGTATTACCAAGGCTGGCTCCTCGTCAGGAAAATTAATGAATAGAAAAAGAAATAATAATTCACAAAGATAAACACTTTATTATTTATTAATGCAAAGATAAAACAATGAAACATGAAGGTGTATACTATTTGAAAGAAAAATGAAAAATGAAATGAAAAAATTACATTTGAATTCAATGCTAATATGCAAAGTTATACTGGGGTGTCTGGTGGAGGTTGACACAGTCTTGTAGAAATTGTAGCCGTTACTGATGATGTGGGGGGTCACAGGTGTTGGTGACAACCCAACGGCTAGTTCTTCACAGAGTCTATAGCCTTGAATAGTCAGTCCAGATGACAGGAAAGCAGGTTCTTTACCACTACAAAGATGAGGGGTTGTTGTCTGCTGTTGCCTACAGTTAATCAGGTAGGTAGATCCAAAAAGTGACGTCTTCGGACTTTTGCAAAAGTCCTTCTCCTTCAACACTTCTCGTTGGTTGGCAGGTGACCTGATCTGTCATTCCAAGAGTTATGCTGGGAGCTGTGAGTCGAGTGATTACTGTTTGACCGGAGCCCCACACGTCACCTTTCGGGGGGGGGGGGAAGGAAGAGGGGGATAGCGGGAGCTAGACTTCCCCTACCTTAACAAGCAGCCGGCAATCAAACTATCACTTTAGAGGTGGGGAAAAAAGGGGGGATAGCTGGAGCTAGACTTCCCCTACCTTAACAAGTAGCCAGCAATCAAACTATTGTTACCATATACTTGCTCGATACTCCTATCTGTTGAACTTTTCCCTCGCAATGACTGGTCCTTGGTGTTTATGTATGACAGTACTTAATCTTACCAGTACGACTGGTCCTTGGTGGTTGTGTACTAATAGTAATTAATCTTACCAGTATGACTGGTCCTTGGTAATTATTTACTAACAGTACTGTAGGGGTTGATGTGGCTGCAGAATGTGGAGATGTCATCACGCTAAGGCATAAGAACATAAGAACATTGGAAAGAAGGAACACTGCAACAGGCCTACTGACCCATGCAAAACAGGTCCATGTTTCCCTCCAATTAGCCCAATGACCCACCTATTCAGGTCACTTTCACTTAAGAAAGGAGCAAGGCATCAGACCTATTAGCACAAGCTAGTCAGGTCCAACTCACACCCACTTATGTATTTATCCAACCTATTTTTAAAACTACACAACGTTTTAGTCTCTATAACTGTACTCGGGAGTTTGTTCCACTCATCCACAGCTCTATTACTAAACCAGTGCTTTCCTATATCCTTCCTGAATCTGAATTTTTCCAACTTGAAACCATTGCTGCGAGTCCTGTCTTGGCTAGAAATTTTCAGTATGCTAATTTCATCCCCTTTATTTATTCCTGTTGTCCATTTATGCACCTCAATCATATCTTCCCTAATTCTACTCCTTTCGACAGAGTGCAGATTCAGGGCCCTCAGTCTATCCTCATAGGGAAGATTTCTGATACATGGGATCAACTTTGTCATCTTCCTCTGTACGTTTTCCAGTGCATTTATGTCCATTCTGTAATATGGTGACCAGAACTGTGCAGCATAATCTAAATGAGGCCTAACCAAGGATACATAGAGTTGAAGAACAACCTGAGGACTTCTATTATTTATACTTCTAGATATGAAGCCAAGGATTCTGTTAGCTTTATTGTGAGCATTAATGCACTGTTGTCTTGGTTTTAGATTATTGCTAACCAGAACTCCTAAATCCTTTTTGCAATCAGTAGTATTAAGATCTACATTATATAGTTTATATGTGATATGGATATTTTCCTGTCCAACATTTAGAACTTTGCATTTGTCTAAATTAAACTGCATCTGTCACTTCTCTGACCATTGCATCAGTCTATTCAAATCATCCTGGAGAGCTCTAGTGTCCTCAGATGTGAAACCCCATCAAAAGGCTTGCTGAAGTCCATATACACAATATATTCATTACCACGATGTTATGCAAAAAATGTGGGATAGCTGGGGGCTTGAGCCTGGTCTAAGGGCAAAGGTAAAAGTTACACACATCTCAAGCCCAAACCGGCCACCCAGGGCTATCCCAGTCAAAACAGAAAGCGCTAAACTAGTATGTGTTCTTAAAGGGGTTGTGTAACAGAGGGTTAGGCAAAAATCCCAATTAGGAAAATATATCTATTTAGTCACCATAACATAACACAACAGAAAAACCTTAATCCTAAATGCCGAAATGAGGGTACACAAGCAACAGCTGGCTTGAGGTCCAGCCACCATAACCACTATGCCTAGTCAGCGCCAGGCCCACTCTACTCCACTCCCAACCTCATTTCTTATATCCTCACTCCTCCCACAGCACCATGACCATGTCAGAGCCTGGGTGAACATACAGGTAAGCCATATGTGAGCCTATGGCTTGAGTTGGATAAACAAAATGAGTGCACAACTACAAACTTATCTTAAATACACAGCATCTCCGACGCCAGCCTCTACACACCATGCTAACATCCCGTGACTCCCCCAAACCACGCTTACTCTGCGTACCCAAACATCCTTGGAAAATAAATCATTAACAGAATTTCTTTATAATTACAGTTAGAGTACTTTACAGTATCCCCAAATGCACATTATCAATTATAAAATTATTCTTTACAACTATAATATTCATACTATTATGGCACACTTCTCCACTATATGTACATTACAATGTCATGCAGAACCCTGCATAACACCCTCACCCCCAGACCATAGGTCTCACTCTGCTAGCGGGGTCCCTACGGACACCGCTAGGCAAAAAGGAAAAAAAAAGAAAATAAGCCCCTCATTAAGGTCTGAGGCAATGGGCAAAATGATAACTGGGGAATGACCACCATACAATCACGGTCTTTTGGTACTACAAATATGCAATATTAACAAACTGAGGTACTAGATTGCAGACATGAAACTGAAACATAAAAGTGATCGCTATGCCCAACGATAGTCACAAGACAGCTGTGATCAAGTGCTCTATGCATTTTACCTAAATTACATCAAGCCTTATAAACGAGCTCTTTGTACAAAAGTGTGAGGTGCCACCAAAGTTCAGTATGTTGCAAAAAAACTGTAGGTAAACAGTAAGTACATTTTCCAGGAGTTCAAAGAAAAGAAAAACAGATGTTACATGTTAAATTCTACTGAGAAAACAACATCACATTATCACTCCTATCTCACAGCAATCTTTAGTAAACAAAACTGGTTCCCCATGACATACCTCTGCGAGAATCAGGAGAGCACAGGAGAGGGGAAAATATCAGGCCCCCCAAAACAACGGGTGGATAGGCACATAAATCTTGTTGGTGGGACTGCAGCCATAAAACCCTGGAGTCATCACTGAAGACCCCCAAAAGGTGGACCTCCCAGGCTGTCACCTACATGTCATTCCAAGGACCCTGGAGTCACCCCAGCGGTGATCCAAAAAGGAAAAATTGAAAAAGAGTCCTGGAGAACCAAAACACCTCGGATCAAGAGACATGACCCAAACCGTGGAGGGCATCACCGCCAACCCCACATTCACTAAAACGTTAGGTCCAACAGTCCCTATACCAACATAAAACAGAGGCGAGGCATTCCAGCCAACACCTAAAAAACGTAGCATACCTTACCTAGGCATGGCCTTTGATGTGACTACCCCCCTAAATACACACACACTAGGGAATCCTGATACCTCCAGCTCCAGCTCAACCTGCCCTTCTCCTTTGGGTGGTCCAGGGTTCCATCTACTCGTCTACCGCAAATCACTGCAAAATAAGAATAGATAAGTGATCTATACACTACATCGTGCACTTTAAACACAAGACAAGGTATTAGCAACCACATTCTCCGCTCCCTTCACATAATGAATCACAAGATTAAGAAGTTGGAGAAACAAGGCCCACCTTGTAAGTCTCTGATTGTGGTGCCTCATTAAGTGAAGGAAACGTAAGGAATATGGTCACTATACACAGTTATAGGGTGAACTGATGAAGATATATGCACCTCAAAATGTTGCACTGCCAACACTAAAGCAAGAGCCTCCTTTTCTATGGAGGTATAACTTCTTTGGTGCCTGCTACTTTTTGCTGAGAAGCAGCCGAGTGGCATTACTTCTCCTGCTCTACCCTGCAACAAGACTGAACCCAACCTCTGTATCATTTTGCAAAACCCGGGGTGGGTAACTCAGGATTACACATAAAAGATCTTGAGGGTTAATGGCATACAAAAGGTACATGCACAGAGATATTAAAGTTACAAATACGGGTGTGTCCTTGGCACACATGGTCATGGGAGGCAGATGACCCACCCACTGTTCATTCACACAATTTGCATGTAGTTCATAAAGAGGAGACAAAATCTTATTTTTTAACTGTACCTGGCAGCAGTCAGTGCACGTTTTCAAGGTATCACCTAGTGTGAGACCAGTAAAAGACAACGTCCACCGACTCTCACTGGATACAAACACAGTCTCTAGAAATAAACACTTCACTTCCTTCAGGGAACCTATTTCACCCTAGCTTACATCATGCCAGGCCTGCTGACATTTCACAGGTACAATTGAACAGGAAACAGGTGTAAGGAAACGTGTCTACCTCATGGGGTTTTAACATGGCCCCATTTTTCAGCATCCCAAAACTCTTTCACTAAGGTGCACCATGGCTGAGCCAACACTTCAACCAGTCTTTCAGAAGATCCAAATCTTCCACAATCTCTTACAATTTTCCTGCTTACATTATCTTTCTCAGGGACTTTATCCATCATCATTTTGAAGTCACCACACAGTTCCATCATAGCCTTCCCAGGACCCGGCTCCAATGCCAATCCCATCTCTCCAGCTTCCAGAATGTGTAGCACCACCTCATAGTCCCACGTCATCCTGGGCGGACTGGCAGACTGGTGCACTAGTGCCATCGACCTCATCTTAGCCAAGAATTTTCTGAAACCGAGAAAAAACACCGCCGGGGAAACATCACCATCCTCACGTAGCACATGACTTAATGATTCCAGAGTGCTTCCCCACACGGTAATGAAAGGGAGGGGAATTCCCTCCTCCCAGTCCTTCTGGTACTGGGTAAAACAAACATGCATTGCCCTGAGAGACTGGGAAAACCATGGTGCTTTTCTTTGACTCCTAGGATGATATACATTGGTAAATTTAACCTCAAGTAGGCCTCTCAAAACTACATGACATTTCATAAAATATGACTTCTGGGTGATTTGTGCAAAGCCTAAGAGACAAAAATGTTTCACCAGAAATCTCAAAACCACACACAAAATTAATCAGAAAGGGTATAGACTCTGGTAACCTGTTAGAAAAGGAATTTATTAATAAACACTGATTATTTAGCTCTCCCGTCTTAACACTGAAATGCCGTTCCTTCAGAATCTGTAAAAAATACTGACAAAGACACTTTAATAGTTCTGCCGCGGCCACGTAAGCACAGGTCCTCTTAAAAAGAGTCTTGCTCATTTGATCAACTCTGCAAAATAAACACTTGGTAAATTTGGGAACCACATCCTCCGCGACAACTGATAAATGAATAGCGTTCCGGAGGTCACAACCTTCCCGGGCCTCACTCAGCTGCTGCAGAGTCAGGGGATTTTTTCCCACATCAGCACCAAGACCACTTCTCCAACCGAGTTCCGGTTGAGCCGGTTCATCACTGCTCAGTCTCCTGCAGGTCAGACTCAATGAACAGGCTCCCCATGCCCAAACCATCACTACAGTGTGCAGATGGGTCACAGGGAGGCACAGCTCCTGCCTTGTTCTCCTGTTTAGTCCGAAAGCACATTGAAAAATTTTCAGGTGCCGTTGCTCCAATTGGGTCATTACCACCTTGTAAAGCAGGGTCCTGCAAAACCAAACATTCCTCACTTTTGAGGAGTCCCACAACGTTGTTGCCTAGTAGAAGGTCAACTCCTGCGAAAGGTACATCTTCTGCAATACCTACAGGTAGGTACCCAGACTGGTACGCAGACTCTACCCATAACCTGTGCACTGGAGTCCTGACAGTGACTCCAGTTATCCCTTTAAGAAAAATATCCAATCCGGTGTAGGTGTCATCCGACACTGGCAATACACCCCTGTGAAGCAAGGTGTATGTGCTACAAGTGTCCCTCAAAGACACAACACCCGTGACCCTACCTTCATTTTGGTGTAAGGCCACAGTAGACTTACTTGAATAGACCTTCATCCGAGGGTCAAAGACAGCTGGTCTTCTTTGGATACCTTGGGGCAAGACTGCAATGCAAGCCACATCATGTGTAATCGGTGTATTTACTGGAGAAGCATCTGCCGCAGCCTGGTCCCTAAGCATCTTTCGACAATATGGCTGCAGGTGGCCCTGTTTATTGCAATATGTACAGTGATAAGGTTTAAAGGCCCCCTGCCCATTTGACCTAGGTTGGATCCCTTGGTTCTGGGGAACTGGGCTCGTCCCACCTGTTCCTTGTAGTCCTGGACCTGTGACAGCTGACTTAAAACCTCCTCGAGTGGGTACTGGAAAATTAGGGTTATTAAAACTCTTGTGGTTATTAGGCTGATAAATGGGTGGCTTAAACTTCTGAAATTTCTTATTCCTATTGGTGGGTGGAGAAAACTTACCATTATTAGTATGTGGGGTGTGGTAACTACTACCAAATTTTTGGTTAGCTAAAAATCTGTCACCCAGCTCTAAAGCATTATTAAAATCATCAAGATCCTTCTCCTCAAGATATGCCTTAAGGTCAGAAGGAACATTTCCCAAAAGATCCTCTAACAAAATTAAGGTAATTACACCTTCATAATTGCCTACCACCCCCTTTGAGCGACACCACCTATTTAGAAGTGACATCTTCTCCTTACCATATTCCACCAAAGACTGCCCTGACTGAAACTTTAGTCCTCTGAATTTCTGCCGGTACCTTTCCGGCAACATTTGATAAGCCAGTAAAACTACCTCTTTTAGCTTATGATAATCAGAAAAGGCAGATCCTTCTAAAGAACTAATAGCCTGTAACCCTTTACCAACTAATTGGGTTCTTGCTAATGTCGCCCATTCCTTTTCCGGCCAAACTTGGGATTTGGCCGTACTTTCAAATAACAGAAAAAACTGGTCTGGGTCTTTCTCTAGGAATTTGGGCACAAATTTTATGGCTTTATCCAAATGAAAAACATCTACCTTGTGTCTGTGTCTGGGTGAGAAGCAAGCTGCCTCTCTTTAGCTCTTTCTTGAGCCCTAAGCTCCTCTAAGGCTCTCTGTTCCTGGATCTTTGTGCGCTCAATCCTTAACCGTTCCTTTTCTTCTGCAACTAGGGCTAATTTCATTTGTAAAATTACTACTTCCTTATCCAGGTCCCTATCATGGGGATTTGATTCAATGTCACCTTCCAAATGCATGTCATCCTCAGAATTTTCACCAGTGTCAGCCATTTTGGGAAATAATAGCACCAAATCTTACTACCAGCCACAGAACTTACTGATATAAAATAATAAAGCACACAGCAAGGTACATATACTGAAGTAGTATATTCACAAGGAGTTGTCATGTGACTCCCTCAAATTAAACAGGATTGCACACAAAAAGAAAACCCTGGCAGAAAAAAAATAAGAGCTACTGCACCTGCAAAGGTAAATTATTCCCAGAAATTTAGGTGAGCATAACCCCCTAAAAATCAGCAAGATTGTACCTGCAAGGGTAAATTATGCACAAAATATCAAGTATTAATAACACCCTAAAAATCAACAATATGGTACAGAAAGGTAAATGATTTATAGAGTATTAATTAATAATAACACCCTAAAACCAGCAATATTATACAGAAAGGTAAATTATTCACAGGGTATTAGTTAATAACAACACCCTAAAAACCAGCAATGTTGCACACAAAAGTAAATTATTCACAGGGTATTAATTAATAATAACACCCAAAAAAACAGCAATGTTGCACACAAAAGTAAATTATTCACAGGGTATTAATTAATAATAACACCCTAAAAACCAGCAATGTTGCACACAAAAGTAAATTATTCACAGGGTATTAGTTAATAACAACACCCTAAAAACCAGCAATATTGCAAAGAAAGGTAAATTATTATTTTAGTGTGAGTGTTATAGTGAATGCTTCCTCTGACCAACCCAGTAAAGAATGATTATTGACTTTCCAGGTTGCAAACTTGAATTACCACATAAAATTTGATAATTCTCCCATATACAGGCCCCCATGTTATACAAAAAATGTGGGATAGCTGGGGGCTTGAGCCTGGTCTAAGGGGAAAGGTAAAAGTTACTCACATCTCAAGCCCAAACCGGCCACCCAGGGCTATCCCAGTCAAAACAGAAAGCGCTAAACTAGTATGTGTACTTAAAGGGGTCGGGTAACAGAGGGTTAGGCAAAAATCCCAATTAGGAAAATATATCTATTTAGTCACCATAACATAACATAACAGAAAAACCTTAATCCTAAATGCCCAAATGAGGGTACACAAGCAACAGCTGGCTTGAGGTCCAGCCACCATAACCACTATGCTTAGTCAGCGCCAGGCCCACTCTACTCCACCCCCAACCTCATTTCTTATTTCCTCACTCCTCCCACAGCACCATGACCATGTCAGAGCCTGGGTGAACATACAGGTAAGCCATATGTGAGCCTATGGCTTGAGTTGGATAAACAAAATGAGTGCACAACTACAAATTTATTTTAAATACACAGCATCTCCGACGCCAGCCTCTACACACCATGCTTACGTCCCGTGACTCCCCCAAACCACGCTTACTCCGCGTACCCAAACATCCTTGGAAAATAAATCATTAACAGAATTTCTTTATAATTACAGTTAGAGTACTTTACAGTACCCCCAAATGCACATTATCAATTATAAAATTATTTTTTACAACTATAATATTCAGACTATTATGGCACACTTCTCCACTATATGTACATTACGATGTCAAGCAGAACCCTACATAACACATTATTGATTCCATAAATTTTCCCACTGTGGACGTAAGGCTTATTGTCTATCGTTCGAAGCTAAGGACCTGTCACTAATAAGCCTTACCTCCATAGTGGGAAAATTTATGGAATCAATAATTGCTGAAGCAATTTGTAGCCATCTTGATAGGCAGTTCACTTATTACATGACCCAGCTTGTTTGTATGCAAAAACTCCTATAGTTGGTCCTTCAAACTGGATGCTGGCTGCATTGTGGTTCAGATTTCTTGTACTACATTGAACAAGTAAATTATGAGCCAAGGTCCTTCGTAAAAAGCTGTAAAACTAGTGTTTTTACAATATAAATGAAAATAAATGAGTCCCTCCAGACTCAATCCAGACTAGTGGCCACCACTAGCTATAGAAAACAGGAGTCGAGTCACCCATGAGGCACTCGCCCATCACCCATCACCCAACAGAAAATGGGGTTCGGCTCACCCACACTCAGGTGCACAAGAGCTTAGTCAGTGAAGATCAGATGTGTTGAGAAATGACATTACCAGTTAAGTTTAAAGACTTATACTTAACTTAAAAGGACAACTCATCACCTGCACAGCCGCCCCATGCAAACGAGGTCTAGAAGCTGTCGAAACCATCTCAACATGGGCTGTCAAGAAATATAATTTGTATGATTATAAATTACCCCTAGGGGGTGTTATGTCAGCATATTTCATAAACTGGTGGCTGACGATGTACGTACTTGTTTGGACTCAATGGTCCGCATATCACCGGGGTTTATGATAAGTGACTAACTCACGATTTTATACTCAATTGCACAGTCAATAGTAGTACATCACGAGTTAGAACACTTACCTGGGTATATGTATCTGACCCGTAATTATGCCCGGATATCCGTTGAGTTGATTGAAGAATAGTGTTCTTTGAAGAATGTCGCACTACACTCTGTTGAATCGCAACACTCGTTGTTACACTGTTCATCAATAATTGTTCACACAATATCACTAAGAAGTTGATCACACTTCTCTGTAAGTGTTTATCATGTTTTGTGAGACACTTTGTCCACACTAACGCACAGATCAGTGTTTTTTGTTGGTTATCCTGGCGTCAGTGTCACTCGTAGTAGAGTCAAAGTTAATCTGGCGACGCCACACCGCCCCAAGCCGTCACTGCCCTAGCACAAAAAAAGTTGACCTAGTACTCCTTGCTTCCTTGCCACTTCCTCGATGAAGCAAAGCAGAATGTTTGATTCTTGCTGTCTTAAGCATAGACAACAATGTCCACTATTTTTACCATGGTAATAAAGTGGGAGCAGGATTTTCCTTAATTGTCCTGCTAAGTAAGAGATGTACTGTCTCTTATAAAAATACACTTTGCAACACTGCCACAAGGAGCAGAGGTCACTTCACTACGTCGCATAGCATCTGTGATCAATTACTCACTGTAGCAGTAAACAAGACGCTCGTCCCTTCTGAGAGGGCTTGGCCCCTCAGGGCTGAAAGGGGCTGAAGGGGCTGAAAGGGCTGAAGGGGGCTGATACCCCCCTCCTGGAAAAAAATTCTCCACACTGGGGGGCGGCTGAGGTTCGCTGCAGGTGAACTATTCATCACTTAACATTAATTTGATTTTCTCACTCGCCACCACTGCTGCTTGTCTTTTCTGAACAGCTTTAGTCTGTGCGGTTTCTGGAGAATCACTAATTTTGTTTTCAACACTGTGTAATTCTAACGGCGCTAGTTTATTTATTGTCTGCTTATTCACTACATCTTTGTTTAAAGCATCAACTGTCCTGATGATTCCATTTGCATCAGGATATATGGTCACAATTTTTCCAAGGGGCCATTGGGATCTCGGACCATCATTGTCAATAATCACTATGTCACCAGGTCTTAAGGACTTATGATTTTCAGGAACACCAGCTCCATAGAAGTGTTCTCTCAATGATGTGAGATAGTCTTCTCGCCAAATTTTCTCCCAATGTTCAATCACTTTATTAAGGTGTTTGAATTTACTTCTGAGTTGCTCAGGTTCGAAATAAGTAGGATCCTCTATGATTTCTTTATCATTCATGGGAGGAACAGGTTCGAGCCTTCTGCCATGGAGTAAATGAGATGGACTTAACACTTCTAAATTGTCCAGATCATCGGTAACATAAGTTAGAGGTCTGTTGTTGACTCTATTTTCTATTTCAGTCACAACTGTATGGAATTCTTCTAAGTCGATTCTTTGACGATGAAGAGTCTTCCTTAAACAACGTTTTACAATGCCGATCATAATTTTATAAAATCCGCCGTGCCATGGAGATTTAGGAGGAATGTATCTCCAACGACATCTGCGTTGATTCAGCATCTGTTGTACTTCTGGTTGATCAAAGATCTTGCTTATATAAGCAGCACCAGCAACAAAGTTCGTTGCATTATCTGAAATCATCAGTCTGGGACATGCCCTTCTGGCTGCAAACCTTCTGAATAATTTGATAAAAGTTTCAGCAGACATGTCAGTGGCTACTTCTAGATGTACTGCTCTAGTTGTAGCACAAGTGAACAAACAGATGTACACCTTGATGAGAACTTTGTCAACTGTTTTGGTTAAAATTATTGGTCCAGTGTAATCTACACCTGTCACCTCAAACGGAGTGATATGACAAACTCTTTCAGAGGGATATGGAGGTGGACCTGGATACTGACATAATCGCATATCGTAGTGACGACAAGTAATACAGTCCTTTATTTGTTTTTTCACACTTTGTCGACCTTGAGGTATCCAGTAGGATTGTCGTATATGACAAAGTGTGTCAGCTACCCCACCATGTAACACGTTACTGTGGGCGTTTTGCACAATCAGTTTTGTTAGCCAATGATTCTTGGGGATCAATATTGGATGTATGGCTTCTTTAGGTAGTGAAGAATTATGAATTCTTCCTCGACATCTTGTAATCTTTTCTGAGTCGAGATAAAGTCCTAAAGAATTAATCATAACAGGTTTCTTTGGGGATTTATCTTGTGTTTCTAGAAATTTATATTCTGTAGAGAAAACGTCTTTCTGTATTAGTTTCACCCAGTATTTAATGGGTTCAAGACATTCATAATCAGGTTTTATTCCTTTAATGAATTCAAAGACAAGAGCTGTAACTCTTAATAGTTTACCCAAAGATGAGTATTTAGATCCATTGTGGCATGCAAAGAGTACGTAACCTTTATTCGGCGCATGGACACACCCTCATTTACAGGCTATCTCCCCCAACCAGCGAACCAGGTTGCTAAGAGTTGATGATGGGGCCCCATCGTTCAACTAGTGACCAGGTTCTAGCCAATAAGAAGGTGGGATTGACAATCGCAGAGGTTATGTGGATACCGCTCTCCTGTCTGCCCTTGTCATTCCCACTCTAGAGCTGGTTGAAGCACGGTGTGCTATCTTGTGGCTTCTATTTCTGCCTTGCTTACCGTGGAGTGCACTATATTTATCACTGTAAATAGTGTACATATTGCTGTTCTAAATTGGTGAAGGATAATATAAGTCTAAACTTTTTCTACTGTGTTTATTTGCTCCCATTACACCTGGGATAACAGGCCATTTGAAATCCTAGGTTGTAATATGGGTAGCCTGTCCGAGAGCTGAACTTAGAGAAACGGTTGAGCTTAGGGTGAAGCTTGTAGCAGGAACATTGTGTAGCTTGCTGTTTCGCTTCGCTTTACAAATTTTGCGTGTCAGTTGCTTATGATCAGCCTTGCTATTGTGTGATCGTTCAACAGCTCGCTACTAGCTTGTTCAGTGTGCTCGCTTCGCTACGGTCAATCTTGTGTGCAGTCGGCTTTGCTTGTATGCGTATTCTGCAATCGTACTGTGCATAGCTAAGCGTGTTCTGCAAATTAACGTGTTACGTTGGGGTATTCGTACTGTGCATAGCGAATAACTTATGCCACCTAGACGAGTCAGACGCCTGGTGTCGGCATATACTTTGCATAACCTACCTAAATTGTCTCTACAGCGTTGTTGGCAAATTGCTCGTTCCATTGGCATTCCCTATAAACGCACTCTTACAGCTGCGCAACTGCGTTCACTTATTGCTGACATACTTATTGAAGAAGAGATGGCACATCAAACTCCTCCCTCTACGGGAGCTAGGGCAAAAACTACTATGTTCTCGCAGGAGGAAGATGATATACCTACGGAGCAAAATGGTCAGTATAGTGCAGCTGGGTTGTCTCAGGGTGAATCAGCGTCGTTGGCACTTGAGCTGGCAAAAATCAATCTTGAGCAAACTAGGGAACAGAGAGCATTCGCAAGGGAAGAATTTGATAGGGAAAGAGAAAGGAGGCAGTTTTCGCATTCTGTAAACGATTTCAGTTTACAAAAAGCAGTACAGCTTGTTCCCCGCTTCAATGAGGCCGAACCAGAGCAATTTTTCGAAAGCTTCGAAAATCAGGCTCGAGCCTTGAGGTGGCCGGAACAGCACTGGGCAGCGTTGGTTCATACAGCATTATTGGGTAAGGCACAGGAATTTACGTCGGTATTAACTGACGCTGAATTCTCTGATTATCAAGTAGTGAAGACCACAGTGTTGGGAGCATATACATGTATCCCAGCTAAATATCGTAAGACCTTCAAATTGAACAGGCGGCAGCTTGGTCAATCCCTGGTGGACTTTGTGAGACAGCAAACCAAAGCTTTTACCAGCTGGTATAAAGCGAGTGGTGTCTCTAACTTTGAGGAGCTGGTGCAGCTTATTCTGATTGATAACCTGCTGGAGTCTGTGGGACCAGAGGTTCGTGTCTTTCTGCAGGATCGTGACTTAACCACTGCATTGGAGGCGGCCAGGTTGGCTGATACCTTCGAAACGAACCGCTCCTTGTCCGAGCGGTCCTGTCTCTCTTTTCAACAGTCTGGCGTGAGCAGAGATCGACAACATTGGAGAATGAAGTGCCAGCAGGAGGGAGAGCGTCTACGTCATCCAAATAAGTCACCTGGTGAGCCACGCTTCTCAACATATGGTCCCCCTGCGGAGAGGCAAACTACTTATGGAGCATCTCGACAACAATATCCAGAGAGGCACCAGCCAGAACGACACCACTTGCAACGTCATCAGGGAGTAAAGGGCAAGCCTGTCGTCTGCTTCAGATGCAATAAAGTAGGTCACATCAGTTCCAACTGCCCTCAAAAACCTCAACCCATCGGGAAAATCTCTAATATCCCTAGTAACATGTCCCCTAGAGAAGTAGAAAAAGGTATGGCCCCTTATTATTGCGAAAGTCTTATTTCCCTTCAGGAAAACTCAGAACCAACTAAAGTAAATACCTTTAGAGATACTGGAGCATATTGCTCACTTGTCAGAGAAGGAATATTACCCCTTTCAGAGAATACTTCCTTGAATTCCTCAGTTTTATTGGAAGCTTACGGAGGAGCTATATATTCAGTTCCTTTGCATAAAATTTATGTACAGTGCAAATATTACACTGGGTACTTGACTGTAGGTATCTCAAAAGGATTTCCCATGAAAAATGCCATGTTATTACTGGGTAATAACATTACTACTGTTACTTCGTGTCCTGAACCTATAATGATTAATGCTTCTCCAGTGTTGGCCATAACTCGGGCAACATCCCAAGGGTTGTCTGGGGAGAATGTTGACCTATCCTTGGACGACTCCGATCTCGGAATAGCCACGTTGTTTTATGAGACACACCGGCCGGAGTCTCGTAAATCAAGTGAACAGACCCCGATCAAGCCTTCCTATTCCCAGGTTGCAGGATTCCCAGATGTCTCTGTTTCCATGCCCGAGGGACTGTCCTTCCGGGAGGAACAACGAAAGGACCCTTCTTTAAAATTCGCTTTTGAGGCAGCCATGGGTAAATCCTCTTTGGGTCATCCAGTCAAGTATGAAGTTAAAAATGATTATTTGGTATGCACTGAGACTGGTAAGGAGATAGAGGGCCGGCAATTATACGACAGGTTAGTGGTTCCAACCAAGTATAGACCTCAGATATTAAATATAGCTCATAATACGTCATTAGGAGGTCACTTAGGAATTACAAAAACCTTGTATAGAATCACAAAAGAATTTTATTGGCCAAAATTAAAGAAAGATGTGAAGAATCATATTAGGTGTTGCCGAGAATGTCAGCAAGTTGGGAAACCTGGACATTCCATTAAACCTGCACCTCTCCAACCCATACCTGCTGATGGAGAACCTTTTGCAGATTTAATTATAGATTGTGTAGGTCCACTACCTAAGTCAAAGTCTGGAAATCAGTATTTATTTACAATTATGGATAAAGTAACCAGATATCCTGAAGCAATCCCTATGCGTAGTATCAATACTAAAGCTATTCTCAAAGCTTTAACAAAATTCATTTCTTGTTTTGGCATTCCTAAAACTATACAAAGTGATCAAGGTACTAACTTCACTGCCAAAGCATTTAGGGAAGTATTAACTAGGTTAGGGATAATTCACAACTTATCCACTGCCTATCACCCTCAGTCCCAAGGCGCCTTGGAAAGATTCCACCAAACATTAAAAACAATGATGAGAAGTTTTTGCATGCACTTTCCGACAGATTGGGATGAATCTCTACCGTTGTTGCTATTCTCAGTACGAGAGACGGTGCAAGAGTCTACAGGGTATAGTCCGTTTGAGCTGATCTTTGGGCACAATGTACGAGGTCACAATTACAGATGCTTACCCTCTTCCTCGTCTGGATGACGTAATTGACTTTGTGGGTAAGGCTACTTTTGTGTCCAAATTAGATCTCCTTAAAGGTTACTATCAGGTACCTTTGACAGATAAGGCGAAGGAAATCTCTGCCTTCGTAATTCCAGGAGGTCATTATCAGTATACAGTTACCCCCTTCGGAATGAAAAATTCCCCCTCTTCATTCCAGAAACTCATCCATCAGGCTATTAAAGGACTTGAAGGCACGGCAGCATACCTAGATGATATTGTTGTGGTGTCTGATACTTGGGATCAACACCTACTTAGACTTAAAGCTCTGTTTGAGACCTTTAAGAATTCCCAATTAACAGTTAATTTATCTAAATCTTCCTTTGGCCAGGCCACTATCACTTTTCTAGGCCATGAAGTAGGTAGTGGTAATGTTGCACCTAAACTTGCTAAAGTTCTTTCGATTAAAGATTATCCAGTTCCTCATGATAGGAAATCTCTTCAACGTTTCCTAGGCATGATAGGATTTTACAGAAGATTCTGTAAGAATTTCTCAGATATTGTAGCCCCTCTTACCTCTCTTACCAGTCATAAAGTTCCCTTTAATTGGACGTCAGATTGTAACACTGCTTTTAATAAAGCAAAAAGATTATTGTGCTCTGCACCCATTCTCCTGTCTCCAGACTTCTCCAAACCTTTTTCATTACAGGTTGATGCTTGTGAGTCTGGGGTTGGGGCGGTACTATTACAAATCGGGAACAAGGAGTTGCAGCCTGTAGCATACTTTTCAGCCAAGTTCCAGCCACATCAGAGAGCTTACTCTACCATTGAAAAAGAAGCCCTCGCGCTGGTACTGGCTTTGGAACATTTCGATGTTTATGTGGGCCAGACATCGCAGGTGGTCACAGTCTACAGTGATCACAACCCGTTAGTCTATCTCCAAGCCATGAAGAATCACAACACAAGGCTTATGCGTTGGACGCTCAGGCTGCAGCCCTACAATTTCAAAATTCAGTACATTGCCGGCAAAGAAAATGTGTTGGCAGACTCTTTGTCAAGAGTCTAGTTTAATATTTTATTTAGGTTAGGATGTATTTGTGGTAACCCCCCTTTCAAGCTCTTTTTTTTTATCCCCTGATGTGGGGTTTTTTTTTTAGTGAGGGGATACGGGCTACCGTCCGCTTGTATCTTGGACCTATGTTGGCCTATCTGACTGCTGTCTCACTCTGAGTTTAGGGTTTGGCTTTTGGTCACTAGGAAAGCTGAGCTCTATCTAAGAGTGGGATGGTGGAGAGGATAGGCGGTCCCATTATTTTGTGCCATGGCGGCACGGTTACCACTGGGAGGTGGCAGCCTAATCCTGAGCCTTCTCGGGGGTGGGGGTGTGGCATGCAAAGAGTACGTAACCTTTATTCGGCGCATGGACACACCCTCATTTACAGGCTATCTCCCCCAACCAGCGAACCAGGTTGCTAAGAGTTGATGATGGGGCCCCATCGTTCAACTAGTGACCAGGTTCTAGCCAATAAGAAGGTGGGATTGACAATCGCAGAGGTTATGTGGATACCGCTCTCCTGTCTGCCCTTGTCATTCCCACTCTAGAGCTGGTTGAAGCACGGTGTGCTATCTTGTGGCTTCTATTTCTGCCTTGCTTACCGTGGAGTGCACTATATTTATCACTGTAAATAGTGTACATATTGCTGTTCTAAATTGGTGAAGGATAATATAAGTCTAAACTTTTTCTACTGTGTTTATTTGCTCCCATTACACCTGGGATAACAGGCCATTTGAAATCCTAGGTTGTAATATCCATCAATGACTATTTCTGTTGTGGCTGCTGCAGTATTTACACAACTTATTTCTGCTGTGTTCAAGCAGACTGTTTCTTCTGGCATAATGTGAGCTTTTTGCTGAGGCCAGTTATTTTCATTAGAGAGCCAGTTCGGCCCGTGGAGCCATAATTTATTATCCACAAATTTCTTGAGTGGGACACCACGTGATAACATGTCAGCTGGATTCTCTTGGGTAGAGACGTGAAGAAAGAGATAATCTCTCTGCATCTCTTTTATTTCTGCTACTCTGTTCTGTACATAGACCAGCTTACTCTTATTATTTCTTAACCACTGGAGAACTGCTTCATTATCACTCCAGATCACGGTTTTCTCAATAGTGAGATGATCAAGTAATTTGTTGAGATAGACAGCTAATTTTGTACCTACATAGAGTGCTGTCAGTTCCAATTGTGGTACTGTTCTGACCTTCAAGGGTGCTACCCTGGCCTTTGAAGTAATTAGTGTACTTCCTTCAGCATTACTCATGTAAGCTACCGCGCCATAACCTCTGGTTGACGCATCACAGAACACATGTAATGTGTACTTGTTTCCCTCTTGACCTATTTGTCTGGGAAATGTAATTTGATGAAGTTGCTTAAACTCCCTGGATATTTCATCCCATGCTTGACTCATTTCTAGAGGCAAGTTCTCATCCCATCCAGTTTTGAGTTTCCATGCATCTTGCATAAGCATTTTACCCTTTATGGTAATTGGTGAGACGAGTCCTAGAGGATCAAAACATTGTGATACCTCTGACAGTAAACTACGTTTAGTGAGTGTACTGCATGATTTGTTGTTTATCTTTTTGAGACTCAAAGTATCTTCCTGTGTGTTCCAATTAAGTCCCAGCATATTGTTGCAATCAGGAATTTCAGTTTCAGGGAAATCTTCTTTGATAAGTTCCCTTAATTGCTTTGAATTTGTATTCCACATCCTTAGAGGCATGTTTGCTTCTTTCATCTCCTTGTTAGCTTCTCTATATAAGGATTTCAAATCCTTCTCTTTATTCACAGTACCTTGAAGATTGTCCACATAGAAACTTTTCTTTAAGATTTCTTTGAAGGGACTTTGAGATTTCTTCAAATGTGTATTTAGAGTAGCTTCTAGTAAGAATGGAGAGGATGTTGCACCAAATAATACTGATTTGAAACGATAAGTTTTCACGGGACTTTGAGGATCATGTGGATTTTCAGGCCACAAGAATCGAGTATAATCTATCTATTTCTTGTAGTCCTACTCTTAAGAAAGCTTTGGAAATATCAGCCGTGTAGGCATATGGGTTTGTGCGAAATTTCATAAGCACGTCTCCAAGCTTCTCAGATAGTGAGGGTCCGGTCATCAGACAGTCATTAAGACTTGCTACATCTTTATTTGCACGTGCGCTGCAATTATATACAACACGTAGTGGAGTGGTTTCAGAATCTTTTCTGACTCCATGGTGTGGGAGATAATGAGCGTTTGTCTTCAACTTATCTTCGACTATTTCCTCAATGAATTTATTGTCCAACTGTTCTTGTATGATATTATCATAGACAGTCAGTAGCTCTGGATTCTTCCTGAGCTCATGTATTTGTGCTTGCATCTGTCCGAAAGCCATGCGATAATTGCTAGGTAGATGTGGCGGATTTAATTTCCATGGTAACCTAACCCAATACTGTCCATCTTTATATTTGACAGTGTCCAAATATTGGCTATAAGTCTAAGACTCTTGTGGGCTTGGTTTATTTACATCAATACCTATCGCATCTAAATTCCACAACTTAACTGGTTCATTCATTTCTTCCAGTAATGATAATTTTTGCTGTGGTACATGATCAGCGGTTATTCTCGTAACTAGTACATTTTCCACTGAATCAATATCAGCTTCTTTCCCACTTTGAGAGGGAATGGGACCACATATCATGTGGCCTCCTGCTGTTTTCAGCAAGTGAACATCATGTTTACTTACTATATTTTGCACAAAACAGTTATAATAATCACTTCCAATGATTAAATCAATTGGACTAATTGTGTCCGTCTGTATGTCAGGACAGGCTAACTTGACCTTAGCTGCTTTCAGTGCTGCAACTGTTTCTTTTAATCCCTGGATCTGCACAGACTTAGGCAAATCATCTACTACCACAGCTTCTACTGTCTTTTTCCTGTTTCCTAGACCAACAGTGATTCTGGCTAGGTCATATGTCTGTTTACCAGAATTGTGGAAAAAACCAGCTATATCTAACTGTATTTTGGCATAGGGTTGTTTATTCAGTTTCTGCAACACTGTTCTTCTTATGAAGGACCTTTGTGAGCCTTGATCAAATAGTGTTAGCACATTGGTTTTGTGTAATTTATTATCTAACTCAACTCGAGCTATCGGGAGAGCAGTTGCTTTAAACTTATCTCTCACATTTAATGCTGTTGCTTGTTGACTTCCTGATTCTGTGGAAGTCTGCTGCTGTTCAGCAAAAGTATTTGGGCATAATGCTGTATGATGCATACCCTTGCATTTAAAACACTTCTTCAGTGAGCATTTTCCTCCCTTGTGTTCACCTAAACACTTGATGCACCTTTTCAGCTGATGAACACGTTGTTTACGTGCCTCCATTGATGTGTATTGAATACAATACTGTGCCCAATGTGTTCCATCACAAAGTACACATTTTGGAGTACGTTTATGTATGACAGTCTGTTTACTGTCTGTTGTATTCACAACTTGATAAATGCCTATATGGGATTTCCCATTATGTGGTTTAGTGGGAGTAGGTATACTCTTTTTATACTGAGTTGAAGGTTTATTATCCACTGGATTTGTGGATTTTTCGTCTTGTCTCGTTGCTTGCATGCATGAAACTATTGTTTGTAAACCATTGCTAATTTCTTCACAAGTGAAATAGCGTTTATTGAACATAATATTTAATCGTTCAATAGTTTGTGGTGACAACTTATCTTGTACAATACCACTGATAAACCAATCACATTGTCTTAGGTCATATTTAGCATCTAGAGATCTGAGACTATTGTCTAATGTAATTCTAAATGCCTGTAAGTCTGAAAAACAATGTTTGGGTGGCTTCAAGCTTGATATTAAGACTGCATGTCTAACTCTAGCCTTGTCAGCATCGAAGTAATTGTCTGCTAAGACACGTAAGGCTATTTGATAATTGCCTTTAACCACCGGAAATGACTTAATCAGTTCATAGGGCTCTCCCTTCACAAGACATTTAAGGTAATTGAACTTAGCAATCTCATCTATGTCAGTTCGTGAATTTACTATGGATTGAAAACCACTAATGAATTCTTCATAATTATGACCTTGGAAAATAGGTAATGACAATGTAGGTAAGCTTGGTAATGGGACACTTGTTGTTGTTACAGGTGTATCAGGTGTTTGACCACTAGTTACAGTAGGTCTCTGTGACAGAGTTTTGCGGCAGATAGCCTGTACTCCTGTCCACCTTAATTGTTGATCACTAAAAGTATCCAAAACATTTTTAATTTCATCCTCAGATGGATCTGATTCAAGAAATTTATTTTCATAATGTGTATAGTCTGAATTAATTATTTCCATACGTTGTGTAAATAATTCAAACTTGACCTCAAGATCATCAAAATCTATGTTTGTATCTTGAGTTAATCCTATACAGACTGAAATTAGATTTTCTAATTGTGTAATCTTAGTCTGTAAAGACTGAAACTGAGTTTTCAAACAAGCCATTTTAATGGTATATTGAAAATTCTAGCACCACACTTAGAGTGTTTAAAAAACACTGTACTGCTATAAACAGCTGAGTTTTTGTTATGATTAAGTCAGCAATAATCGAGTCAGACACTACTGACCCACTAAGCTTAACCTCAGGGTCAATGACCATGAAGGGTACACAGTACATGTGGCTGGTGTTTATGGCTTGAGTTTGCTGCGTCAGCCTGACCACGATGATTAATCGTAAATAACGATGTTATACACTTCATTCACTATACACTATAAATGTCACTCTATAACTGTAAATCACACGTGAATATTACTTACACATATATAAATTCCACTGTTAATATATTTGAAAGCTTACACTTTATATATAAGTTCCTTTAATATAACAGGTAGATCTATAAGAAACAAACTTTAACACAATCTTGTCTCTTAATTTCTGTCTATAAACATTATAAACACTATGTGTATATATACTCAGACAAACTGAACATCACTTGGGTTGTTGTTGTCTTGGTCAGCAATTTTCGAGATTGGAGCAGTGGGTGCCGGGTACCATCCCACGTTTTCTTGTTGGGTGAGTCACCCAGCTCCCGTTTTCTTTGGGTGAACGCTGGGTGAGCGCCCGTTTTCTTTTGGCTGCCCATTCTCTGTGATTGAGTCTGGAGGGACTCATTTATACTGATTTATATTGTAAAACACTAGTTTTACAGCTTTTTTCGAAGGACCTTGGCTCATAGGTTATTTGTACACTGTAGTACAACATATTTGGACCACAGTGTGGCCTTTATCCGGTTCGAGCACGACCAATTGTGTTGAGAAATGGCATTACCAGTTAAGTTTAAAGACTTATACTTAACTTAAAAGGACAACTCATCGCCTGCACATCTGCCCCTGCAAACGAGGTCTAGAAGCTGTCGAAACCATCTCAACATGGGCTGTCAAGAAATATAATTTGTATGATTATAAATTACCCCTAGGGGGTGTTATGTCAGCATATTTCATACACTGGTGGCTGACGATGTACGTACTTGTTTGGACTCAATGGTCCACATATCACCGGGGTTTATGATAAGTGACTAACTCACGATTTTATACTCAACTGCGCAGTCACTTACACTTACCTGGGTATATGTATCTGACCCGTAATTACGCCCGGATATCCGTTGAGTTGATTGAAGAATAGTGTTCTTTGAAGAATGTCGCACTACACTCTGTTGAATCGCAACACTCGTTGTTACACTGTTCGTCAATAATTGTTCACACAATATCACTAAGAAGTTGATCACACTTCTCTGTAAGTGTTTATCGTGTTTTGTGAGACACTTTGTCCACACTAACGCACAGATCAGTGTTCTTTGTTAGTTATCCTGGCATCAGTGTCACTCGTAGAAGAGTCAAAGTTAATCTGGCGACGCCACACCGCCCCAAGCCGTCACTGCCCTAGCACAAAAAAAGCTGACCTAGTACTCCTTGCTTCCTTGCCACTTCCTCGATGAAGCAAAGCAGAATGTTTGATTCTTGCTGTCTTAAGCATAGACAACAATGTCCACTATTTTTACCATGGTAATAAAGTGGGAGCAGGATTTTCCTTAATTGTCCTGCTAAGTAAGAGATGTACTGTCTCTTATAAAAATACACTTTGCAACACTGCCACAAGGAGCAGAGGTCACTTGACTACGTCGCATAGCATCTGTGATCAATTACTCACTGTAGCAGTAAACAAGACGCTCGCCTCTTCTGAGAGGGCTTGGCCCCTCAGGGCTGAAAGGGGCTGAAGGGGCTGAAAGGGCTGAAGGGGGCTGATACCCCCCTCCTGGAGAAAATTTCTCCACAAGATGGCACCCAGCTTGCTTGAATGTATATATATATATATATATATATATATATATATATATATATATATATATATATATATATATATATATATATGTATGTATATATATATATATATATATATATATATATATATATATATATATATATATATATATATATATATATATCTACACAGTGTTTATCAGTGGTTATAGTGTGTATATAGACACAAATTAAGAGACAAGACTGTGTCTTATGCTGTCTCTTATGTATAAAAGGAAGTTATATAAAGAGTAAGCTTTCATATATTAACAGTGACATTTATATATTTGTGTAAGAAATATACATGTGTGATATACAGTTATACAGCGACATTTATATAAATGTAGTGGATGAAGTGTATAACATCATTACTTATGGTGACTCAGCAGTGTTCCAAGCTGAGACCGCATCAACACAGGACAGCGGGCATCAAGGTCCAGTCATCTGTACCCTGTACCCTTCAAGGTCACTGACCCTGAGGCCACAGTTAGTGGGTCAGTAGATATTGCTGACACAAGCTCTCAGCTGTTATAGTAGTGTCGTGTGAAAACACTAAGTGTGGTGCTAGAATTATCAATATTCAAGTACAATGGCTTCCTTGAGTACCCAGTTTAACTCCTTACAGATTAAGATTACATAATTAGATCATCTAATTTCAGTCTGTGAAGGGTTAACTCAAGAACCAAACCTAGATTTTGATTATCTTGAGGCAAAACTGGAATTACTCAGCGTCTGGAAATAATTAATTCAGATTATACGAAATATAAAAGTGAATTCCTAGAATCAAATCCATCTATGAATTCTTCCTCGACATCTTATAATCATTTCTGAGTTGAGATAAAGTCCTAAAGAATTAATCATATCAGGTTTCTTTGGGGATTTATCTTGTGTTTCCAGCAAACAGATTATACTCGATTCTTGTGACCTGAAAATCCACATCCACAAGTCCCTCAATAAGCTAACTTCTGAACCATCGAAACAATCAAACAGCTTCCTTGAACAATATAATGAGCCATTCGGCAAACAGCAATAATGCTCGAAGCTGAAGTGAACAGCACAAAAATAAAAATGACCCTAACAGCAGACCTTCAACAGATCCTTCATCAAAAGCATAAAACTCCCATATTACTTAAATTGAGTTCAGCATTTACCAGTATCCCGACTACGACAGTGAGTAGATGCCAGAACAAATGTAGGTCGAGAGTTGAACTTGGGACCAGAGATGTAGTGTCTCCAAGACACACAACCTCTGAAAACGTCAAATATCACAAGGTTTAAATAATGCTCTGTGAACAACTACAGTTGCACAGAGTTACAAGACATATATCCCGGCTCACTATTGGAGACATATTCTATCAAAAACTCAAGCTGACAGAGCAGAGAAATAAGATGTTTCCTCAACAAGGAGCAACAAGAGACCTAAACAAAGCCTGCAGACTCGACATCAGGTGATTTGTACCTGACACGAACCGTTAAACAAGCGAGCAGGTAGTCTGCAAGTTTAGGCAACAAATCAACACTATTCAACAGCGAGCACAATGAGAAGTGTAGTTGTTACATCTTACCTATACATAAAAGCTAATATAATAAGTCAAATAATAATATAAAGCAAGAAATTTTAATTTTAGCTGTTAATGAACACATCAGCAATATAAAATTATTTGAATAAAATATATATACAAAATATTTACTGTGTTTTCTCTGAGGTCGCAATAGTAATTATGAGGCTTTTGAAAGATGATTATTTTATAATATTTTTCACCAGTTCCCAGTGTCGTTGCTACGTGGTGTTGAGAAGGTGTATGTAGACAGTCCTGGAGACGCACATCATGCACTACAGGAAGCCATCGCTATTGTTACCCGTCATGCCTCTCACTTACAGTTTGAAGTTGAGGTAATTTTCCTGAATCTTACATATACAGTTCATTCTCAATTTCATTGCCTAACAAAGACAGAAGAGACCTATTTATTATGCAGATTTTACCAACATGAAGCTTATCAAGTTCAGCTCAGTAGATCTCAAAATTCTGCATCTGTGTCATCCATGATATTGGTATTTTATACCATTTATCCCTACCTCTACAGTACTTGATAAACCCTTGCATAGGTGTATTGAAACCAAAAGTTCTGTTTGCTACACGAGCCTTTTCGATTAGCATAACTTTAACTGTCATCATTAGACCTTACGTAATCAAATATTTATACTGTTATAATGTTTAGATATTTTTTGTGCACTTTTTGAGAAGCCCATTTTTATTTAAATATAATTTTTGACAGTCTAGAACTTAAAACTTTTCTTTGCTAATAAAGGTATGTAATAAAATATTAATATATCTTTGATTAATAAATAAATCTCTTGATATTTGTAATGTAATATATTCACACAACTCTGCGAATAATTCAATACTATTTTATACAGTCACTCTGCATCAGAATGCTTTGATTAATTTTATTTCAGTTAACATCAGTTATCTCCTACCAATACAAGGCGACACAAAGATGGAAACACTTCATCACTCAATAGCTATTTTGATAGAAGTTCACAGACATCACAATTCATTTGATATAAACTGCAACATATACTTATAGAAATAATGATTATTAGTATTATTATTATTATTATTATTATTATTATTATTATTATTATTATTAATATTATCATCATTATCATTATTATTATTAATATGATATGGAGTCAAATGTCCTTTTGTTGTTGTGGTCGCTGTGTTAGTTTTCTAAGCTTAGCTTTTCCTCTTGGAGATGAGAGGTACAGTTCCTTCACTCTGAAGAAGGGACTGGGATGTTACAGTTGGGAGGGACATATGAAATGTGATGTCAACACACTTTTGGCAAGACTGCTGTTGATGAATGAGGGTGAATATGTTTCCTTTATTTTGTGCCAGCCTTTCTCTTTGGGAGACTGCTGGCAATAACAATGATGATAATAATAAAAATAATAATATGTTTCAGGAGGACGAGGAAGAGGCGGCAACATATCGCTTGCTTCATGGTCTGGGTATTTTCCACACTATTGTTAGTGAGAGAGGTCGTCACGGCCACCTTGCCTGGGCTAGTCCACCCACCTTCACCACTGTTGACCTTGCTCTTGCTGTCAGTGTTGTTACGGTAAGTTACTTCATTTCGTATATGGATTAATCAATAAGGTGGCAAATCAATTGTTGCATTATGTGTCGTGTTAAATCTAAATACTGTTAAACAGATAAATTAAGGGTACAAAATTTAGGAATAAATCCATAATGTGTTAGAATATTTAAACAGTATTCTGTAATTAAGTATTTTTTTAGTAAATTTAAGAGAGCGGCTATAAAATGTTACAAAATATAATAAGAGTGTCTATAATTTAATTAATAGTTAAACTAATTAAATATAATAAAATTTACATTCAGTAAGCCCTTGGCTTTAATGAACCTCGATTTAACGATATTCGGAAATAAGTCACTCTGTCTGACTTTTTTGGGTTATCCTAGGTTCTCTACACATATGCTGCTATGTATGATAATTCTATGTAACTGTATTGTGTATACCTGAATAAATTTACTTACTTACTTACTAGAACAAAATCTATTAGATACAGAATTGTCATTGTTACATCCACGGTAAAGCAATCTCATCTCTGTTCATCACAAATATAATAATCAGTCAACTACTCTTTATTATTAGTACGGTAACCAGAAGTGTTACTTTTAAAATTCACATATTGTATAAGATACAATGAGTGTGAGTGGCACAATGCATCTGAGAAGTGTAAACATTATTTGTTGCTTGTGTTTTTGTCTCTTTTGGCCACTTCATGCTCTTCACTCTCAATATATAATAGGCCTGGTGAGAGGCAGTAAACACACCTGAAACGAAGTGCTTGCAAGTAAAATAAAATTTGCATTATGTTAGTGCAGCAAAGTATAATAAACACTGATCAGTGAGACAGAAAATCCAATACTAGACACAAACAAGGAAAAATGAAGAGAACCCCAGTTGAAGGTCACAACACCAGACACAAACAAGGAAGAATGAAGAGGACCTCAGTTGAACGTCACGATATGTAGAGTACCATTTTTTCCACGTAGTTGTCTCATATAGGATTTTTTCTCTCAAATTAACACTATATACACATCTTAAGAAAGGCCTTCGTGATGGACCAGTCATTCAAGAAACCAGACTTACACTCCACTTTCTCGGATACACTGTGAATGCCTCCTGTTGTCATGGCGGGTTTGAGACAAGAATATACATACAGAAATTGAGGAATGAATGTAAAATATAATACAGCAAATAATTTATCTTTAGAAATAGGAAAATAAATAAATATTTTATATTTTCTTTTTACTTATTAACACATCGGCCATTTCCCACCAAGGCAGGGTGGCCAGAAATTTAAAAACTTTCATCATTCACTCCATCAGTCTTGCCAGAATCACGCTTACACTACAGTTATAAAACTGCAACATTAACACCCATCCTTCAGAGTGCAGACACTGTACTTCCGATCACCAGGAACCAAGTCTGGCCTACTGGTTTCCCTGAATCCTTTCATAAATGTTACCTTGTTTACACTCCAACAGCATGTCAAATCCTAAAAACCGTTTATCTCCATTTGCTCCTATCTAACACATTCACGTATGCTTGCTGGAAGTCCAAGCCCCTCGCACACAAAACCTCCATTAACCCCCTCCCTCCAACCTTTCCTACGCCGACCCCTACCTTGCCTTCCCTCCACTACAGAGTTATACATTCTCGAAGTCATTATATTTCGTTCCATCCTCTCTACATGACCAAACCATCTCAATATCCACTCAGCAGCCCTCTGGATAACAGTTTTGGTAATCCCACACCTCCTCCTAATCTCCAAATTAAGGATTCTCTGCATTATATTCACACCACACATTGCCCTCAGACATGACATCTCCATTGCCTCCAGCCTTCTTCTTGTTGCAACATTCACAGCCCATGCCTCACACCCATACAAGAGCGTTGGAATAACTATACTCTCATACATTCCCCTCTTTGTTTTCATGGATAAAGTTCTTTGTTTCCACAGACTCCTCAGTGCACCACTGAGCTTTTTCCCCTAGTCAATTCTATGATTCACCTCATAATTCATAGACCCATCTGCTGACAAGTCCACTCCCAAATATCTGAATATATTCACCTCCTTCATACTCTCTTCCTCCAATGTGATATCCAATCTTCATTTTCCTATTATTTTTGTTGTCCTTATCACCTTACTGTTTCCTATGTTCACTTTTAATTTTCTTCCTTTACATACCCCACCAAACTCTTCCATCATCCTCTGCAGCTTCTCTTTAGAATCTCCCAAAAACTCTCATCAGCAAAGAGCAACTGTGACAACTACCACTTTGTGTTAGATTCTTCTTAACCCCACACCTCTTACCAACACCCGAGCATTCACTTCTCTTACAACTCCATCTATAAATATATTGAACAACTATGGTGACATCACACATCCCCGTCTAAGGCCTACTTTTACTGGGAAAAAATCTCCCTCTGTCCAACATACTCTAACCTGAGCCTCACTATCCTCGTAAAGACTCTTCACTATTTTCAATAACCTACATTCTATTACATATATTTACAACATTTGCCACATTGCCCCCTTATCCACCCTATCATACCCCTTTTCTAAATCCATAAATGCCACAAAAATCTCTTTACTCTTATCTATATACTGTTCATCTATATGTTTCACTGCAAATACTTGATCTACACACCCCCTACTCTACCTAAAACCTCCTTGTTCATCTGCTATCCTTGTTCATCTGCTATCCTTGTTCATCTGCTATCCCTGTTCATCTGCTCTCCATCTTACTCTTAATTCTTTCAATAATAACTCTACCATACACTTTACCAGATATACTCAACAGGCTTATTCCCCTAAATTTTTTAAACTATCTTTTGTCCCCTTTGCCTTTATACAAAGAAACTATGCATGCTCTCTGCCCATCACTAGGTACCTTTCACTCTTCCATGCATTTATTAAACAAAAACACTAACCACTACGAAACTATAGCCCCTCTTGCTTTTAACATTTCTATCTTTATCCCATCAATCCCAGCTGCTTTAACCCCTTTCATTTTACCCGCTGCCTCACGACCTTCCCCCACACTCACAACTGGCTCTTCCTCACTCCTGCAAGATGCTATTCTTCCTTGCCCTATACATGAAATCACAGCTTCCCTGTCTTCATCAACATTTAACAATTCCTCAGAATATCCCCTCCATCTTACCAATACCTCTAACTCTCCATTTAATAACGTTCCTCTCTTATTTTTAACTAACAAATCCATTTGTTCCCTAGCCTTTCTCAACTTATTAATTTCACTCCAAAAATTTTTCTTATTTTCAACAAAATTTGTTGATAACATTTCACTCACTCTCATTTGCTCTCTTCTTATATTGCTTCACCACTCTTTTAACCTCTCTTTATCTCCCCATACTCCTCCTTCTTTGCATCACTTCTGCTTTGTAAAAATCTCTCATATGCTAACTTTTTTTTTCCCTTACTACTCTCTTTACATCATCATTCCACCAATCACTCTTCTTCCCTCCCACACCCACTTTCCTGTAACCACAAACTTCTGCTTAACACTGTAACACTATATTCTTAAACTTATCCCATACATCTTCTACTCCAGTGCCTGTATTCTCACCAGCCCATCTGTCCTCTAACAGTTGTTTAAATCTTACCCTAACTGCTTCCTCCTTTAGTTTATAAATCTTCACCTTACTTGCTGCTTCCATTTTCCTTGTATCACATCTACATGTACATTCTGAAGTCTTCCCAACGGTCTTTTATCTACCAATACGAAGTCTGACAAACTATTGCCATTACTCCTTATATTATATCTTGTGTACTTATTTATCCTCTTTTTCTTAAAATATGTATTACCTATAACCAAACTCCTTTCTATACAAAATTTAATAAAATGCTCCCCATTATCATTTACGCCTGGCATCTCAAACTTACCTACCACAACCTCTCTAAATTCTCCTACTTTAGTATTTTGGTCCCCTACCGCAATTACTCTCTCACATGGCTAAAAAAGATCCTACACACTCGCTTAACATCTCCCAAAATCTCTCTCTCTTCTTTACACTCCTCTCTTCTCCAGGTGCATGACCCAGTTTTTGCATCCGACCCTTATTTTAATCCACATAAACCTTGAATTTATACATTTACACTCTCTCTTCTCTCTCTCTAGCTGATCCTTCAACATTGTTGCTACCCCTTCCTTAGTTCTAATTCTCTCCAATACTCCTGACTTAATCCCATTTATTTATCCCCACTGAAACTCCCCCTCCCCTTTCAGCTTTGTTTTCCTTAGGGCCAGGACATCCAACTCTTTCCATTCATAACATTAGGCTAATTTCATTCTACTCCCTGTTTTGTGTGCTAGTACAACAAGCAGTATATTATATTATTGTACCCACGAACAAATGCTATTGATCAATAACAACACTGCGACTAGCCAAGGAGTCGAACCCATGCTGCTTTGGCCCGCCTCATGATGGGCGAAAACTCATGA